>NW_026521596.1:0-21566 GCF_021234435.1 Artibeus jamaicensis | reverse complement strand
CCTCCAGCTGTTGCCGTTATACTCAGTTCTTTTTGAGTCTGATCAGTGTTCATTGGCTCTTAGTCTTGTGCCTTCTCTTTCCGAAACCCAGGCTGAAAGAGCTGCTGGTTTGTGGAATGTACCATCATTATGGTACAGAGAAAGTGAGGTAGTGGAAACATGTAATGCTTTTTAAAAGTTCTGTTCAGATGTGGTATATATTGTACCTATTCGAAGTCTATTGGCCAAAGCATATCAAAAATTGAAGCCCACAGTTAGAGAGGTAAGGAAGAATCACACAACATACAATGATTGTCAGAGATGTAAAATCTTACATGAAAGAGAGAACGAATCATTCAAACTGAGACAGTTTTGGAGAAACAGGTGTTTTGTGAGAGCCTACAAAATGAACTATTAAAGGTAAATTTAATTACAATGTGTCATCATGCATTTTAGAGATTCTTCTTTTAAAATATATGTATGCCAATGTTCATAGCAGCACAATTTACAATAGCCAAGAGCTGGAAGCAACCTAGGTGCCTGTCAGTAAATGAATGGATCAAAAAGTTATGGTACATATACATGATGGAATTCTATGCAGCAGAAAGAAAGAAGGAGCTCCTACCCTTTGCAACAGCTTGGATGGAACTGGAAAGCATTATGCTGAGTGAAATAAGCCAGGTGGTGAAAGACAAATACCATATGATCTCACCTTTAACAGGAAGCTAAACAACAAAACAAACAAGCAAGCAAAATAAAAACAATGACACTGAAGTAGAGAACAGGGGGACAGTGACCTAAGGGGAGAGGGGAGGGAATTTCAGGGGGAAAAGGAGAATGATTTACAGGAACTAGTATAAAGGACACATGGACAACAACTAAGGGGGCTGGAAATGGGAGGGAGGTGAGGGGAATGGGGGTGGGCTGGGATGGGAGTAAAAGACAGAATACTGTACTTGAACAATAATTAAATAAAAATATATATAAATACTTAAAAATAAACAAAAAATTAAGTGTGATCATTCAAATTAAAACTGATCTTAGAAGGAACTTTTACAGGAATATCAAATTTACCATTTATCTTTCTTTTCAGGTATTGCAGGAGACTGGAAAAACAAGTTTACTGTAGCCCAAAATGAGAAGTTTGAAGAAGATTATGAAAAGAAAATGAGAGAGTCTACACTAAAGTTTCGTTCAGAGATCTCATAAATAAGTGCTCTTTGTCCAACTCCTTTGATGGTATTTAAATTAGAAAAATATCTCTTTAAACACTTGGTGAAAGAAAATTCTATATGTGATATTTCCTTATTTAATAATGTTAGTGATTTGCAATAAAATATTCAAAGAATTTCAAAGTCTACATATGAAAAGTCAGTACTGGCTCTGTAATTTTAACTACCATCTACAAAGTTTTTACTATTCTTAAAGACTAAACAAAATAAAGTTTAAAATTATAAACTTACCTGCTTTTTAAAAAAAATTCAAGCTCTGGGTCTTTGAACTTGCAAAGAAGATATTCATGATAGATTGAATGGATCCAGATATTCCCCAAAAGACTTTAATTTCCCTTTGTTATAACTTAGAATGATAACTCTGTGGTGATGGATGATAACTTGTTGTGGTGATCATTTCACAATACATGCACCATTAAATTATTTTGTTGTACACCTAAAACTAATATAATGTTATACATCAATTCCATCTCAATTCAAACAACAATTGAGAGTGCCACTGTCAACTTCTTTGTCTTCTTAGAATTTTTCTGTTTCCTCAGAATATTTGCAGTGCCATCATACATGACTCATGATCATCTGACATGGGTGAAACCAGAAAAATCAGCATTTGTGCTGCCTGTCACTACCAGAGCCACTGAGTAGAAACAAGAATTGAATCTCTCTGGGGCTTTATTCAGATGCCACTGATATGATAAGATGGTGGGTTATGTACTCTCAAAAACATCTTAACATCTCACTTCAAGCCAATCTTTTTATAAGGAGAAGAAACTGTGGATAAGGGGTTTGGAAAAAAGGTTAATTGGATAAGAGTTGCAGTCTGGGGATGATTTTCCTGGTATTTCTTATTATAGTATTATTAGTATAAATTATTACTAGTATAAAATATACTAGCATTTCTATTATATTTTATTGATTATGCTATTACGGTTCCATTCTTTTCTCCTCTTTATCCCCCTCTACCCTGTACCTCCTTAGCTCACATCTATGGCTGGTACAAAGTAAGGATGCCAGTGTGAGTCTACAAATTATATTGGAATAAATTTTAATTTCTTTATATTTGTCATCATATATAATTATACATAATTCCTATACACATAAATAGAAACAATGAGAGAAGTATGAATAATATAAATACTCACATGTATAATTGAATAATATATACAGACTTATAGATATAATTCAATTATATATGCATATAGTCTTATGTATATGAATGCAATTAAATAATATATGTTAACATATATTATTGTGTATGTTAATATATTATTGTGTATATTAATATATTCATATATTACATGTTAATATATATTATATATTCATTTATAATATATATTGTTATATAATATAATAATGTCTGTGTAAATATGTATAATTGAATAATATATATACACATACACACAAGTGGATCATGTTTTATTGATTCTGGTGCTCTGTGGAGTGCATGCATGCTACTGGAGACCAATCTTATAAATCACAGATAATTTCATAGGTCATAATGTCAGAATACCTCATTTTAGATGCATTAAATTTCAAAAGAATGGGACAACGCTACTAATTCTGAATCATCTAAAGCAAGGAAGATTAGAATGATTCAATTCCTTTTATTTTGTATGTCACATATTGAATCTACTCTAAAATTCTGTTGCTGTAACTGGTGATATTTTCTCAAAATATTGCCAGCAATGACCAACCTTTTGTTACAATATTATTTAGATTTAGATGGCTTCTGTAAGAATTTCCATGTGTAATGATCCACCCTTTAGTCAGACCTATTCTCTTTACCTGGCTTCTGGCTTACTTCAGAGTACTTGCTAAATGGCCCTTTTCCCTCTGGCATTCACAGTTTTTAGTTGTGAACCAAATGCTTTTATCCAAGACTCACTCCTGAGCAACAGAAAGAAACATCAAACTATTTGGTAAAATCTCGAGGGATTTTCTGGAGAAAAACATCTAATCCCCATACATCAAAGACTATATTTTTCATTTATATTATAAAAAATGAAATAAACAAAGCCATTCTAAAATGGAATAGGGGGCACCAGAGGAAATGTTTTGCATGTCTTACTCCTTGAAGGGTTCTGAATATTTGTCTGGGGCTAAATAACCTTTGGACTGGTCTAAATCAGCATTATCTTATAAACAACTATAAAGCTAACAGGAAAAAGCAGGCATCCTGACCACAAGGACTAATGATTATGGACATTCTTTAGAATCCGTAAACCTGTAAGTGAGTAAGAAAACTTATAAAATGCCTTGACTTCACCCTGCAAGTGGAACAGAACACTATTTGTGTTTCTGCCTGAATCAGTGCTTACAAGACTGCAGTCCTTTGATTTCGAATTAATGTTTATTTCTCCTAACTTTGACTTTTCACTTTTAAGGTTAATGATATAAAATTCTTCAAATTTATGAAGTGAACTGATTAGTGGTTGATAGAGTTTTAAAGAAGGGACTGCAGTGAAGTAGATGAAGCTATAAAAGGATAACCTGTAGTGATGGGAGTATTCTATACCCTAACTATTAATATTCTGGTGTTGATATACTACAGTTTTGCAAGATGTTACCATTGGGAAAAGCTCTGTAAAAAGGCACATAGGATCTTTGTATTATTTCTTGTAACCTCATGTGAATCTATAAGTATTCTCAAATTTGAATATAATGACTAAAGAAAACACTTTTGAGAAAGTCATGTAACTACAATCTGAGATACAATTTAGTTAAAGCAAACCAATTATGATCATTTATGGTGCAGTTTAAGAGGGTTCTAAGGCTCGATCATGGGGTGTGATAAAGGGAATCTTCAAAGAGGAAGAAATCTTTACTTACTGGGTGCTTGTCTGTCTGTTCATAGGGCTTACTCAACTTAGAGCCTTGAGAGATGAATATGCCCTCATCTTGAAAGATTAATAGTCTTGTGATACTTACAGGTAAATATTAAAAAATAATTTAAAATAATTAATATAAAAATAAAAAAATTTAAATGCTTTGACTGAAGTAAGGTTGAATCAAGTATTTTTCTCAATACTTTGTAGAATAGCAAATAAAGGAAATAACATCCATGAGCACCCTGATCATTTTTTAATAATGACCTAGCATTATTCAATTATATGTAAAGTAGTAATTAAATGATTTATCTGTTAATCTCTTAACACAAAAGCAGCATAATGCAAGCTGATTGAAGAGATTGATGTTCCCAGGAAAAAATATAAATTTATGCTCAGACTGCTCCAAAAGGAAGAGAAATATATCCACATTGCAGAATTGAGACTGAGTCTTTAAAGCCAGAAGGAGTAAATCATTTCCTTTTATTCTGAGACAAAGTCCATTGTTTATTTGCTTGTCTCGGTTACATGCTCCTTTACCATACATTAGAGGAATACTTCTCAGGTTGTCAGAGCATTCTTCCAAGTGAAATAAAATATTCTACTTATTTCAAAAGTGCTGTTTTTGCATCAAATTCCAAAATTTTAGATTGCCATTTTTAAGTATAAAATGTCAGAAATAATTTAGAAAAATTCTCTTAGTAAAATTATTTCTATTGTGTATATTTTTTAAATTAATTAATTTATTTTTACATTATTTTTCAACTACAGCATTCTGTCTTTTATTCCCTTCCCAGCCCACCCCCCCATTCCTCTCACCTCCCTCCCCTTTCCACCCCCCTTAGTTGTTGTCCATGTGTCCTTTATGCTAGTTCCTGTAAATCCTTCCCCTTTTTCCCCTGAAATTCCCTCCCTTCTATCCTTCGGTTACTGTCCCCTGTTCTCAATTTCAGTGTCTTTGTTTTTATTTTGCTTGCTTGTTTGTTTTGTTGTTTAGCTTCCTGTTAAAGGTGAGATCATATGGTATTTGTCTTTCACCGCCTGGCTTATCTCACTCAGCATAATGCTTTCCAGTTCCATCCAAGCTGTTGCAAAGGGTAGGAGCTCCTTCTTTCTTTCTGCTGCATAGAATTCCATTGTGTATATGTACCATAATTTTTGATCCATTCATTTACTGATGGGCACCTAGGTTGCTTCCAGCTCTTGGCTATTGTAAATTGTGCTGCTGTGAACATTGTGGTGCATAGGTTCTTTTTTATTGGTATTTTAGGGTTCTTAGGATATAGTCCCAGCAATGGAATTGCTGGGTTATAAGGCAGGTCCATTTTTAGTTTTCTTAGAAAATTCCATACTGTTTTCCATAATGGTCGTACCAGTCTGCATTCCCACCAACAGTGAACTAGGGACCCCTTTTCCCTACAGCCTCTCCAACATTTGTTGTTGGTTGCTTTGTTTATGATAGCCATTCTGACTGGCGTAAAGTGGTATGTCATTGTGGTTTTAATTTGCATCTCTCTGATAGCTAGCAATATTGATCATCTTTTCATGTGTCTCTCGATCCTCTGTATGTCCTCCTTGGAGAAGTGTCTGTTCAAGTCCTTTTCCCATTTTTTAATTGGGTTAGATGTCTTCTTAGAGTGGAGTCTTATACGTTCTTTGTGTATTTCGGAGATTAAACCTTTGTCTGAGGTATCATTGGCAAATATGTTTTCCCATACAGTTGGTTGTCTTTTTAATTTAATATGTTTTCTTTAGCCACACAGAAGCTTTTTATTTTGATGAGATCCCATTTGTTTATTCTTTGCTTTATATCCCTTGCTCTAGGGGACATATCAGTAAAAAAGTTGCTGCGTGAAATATCTGAAATTTTCTTGCCAATGTTCTCCTCTAAGATTTTAATGGTTTCTCGGCTTATATTTAAGTCTTTTTATCCACCTTGAATTTATTTTGGTGTATGGTGTAAATTGGTGCTCAAGTTTTATTTTTTTGCACGTAACTGTCCAGTTCTCCCAACACCATTTGTTGAAGAGGCTATTTTTAGTCCATTTTATGTTACTGTCTCTTTTGTTGAATATTAATTGACTGTAGAGAGTTGGGTTGATTTCTGGGCTGTCTGTTCTGCTCTGTTGGTCTATGTGCCTGTTTTTATGTCTATACCAGATTGTTTTGATTACGTGGCCTTGTAATACAATTTGATATCAGGTATTGTGATTCCTCCTACTTTGTTCTTCTTTCTCAAAATAGCAACTGCTATTCAGGCTCATTTATGGTTCCATATAAATTTTTGAAGTGTTTGTTCTATGTCTGTGAAATATGCCATTGGTACTTTAATAGGTATTGTATTGAATCTGTAAATTGCTTTGAGTAGTATGGACATTTTGATGATGTTAATTCTTCCAATCCATGAACAAGGTATATGTTTCCATTTGTTTGTGTCTTCCTTGATTTCTTTCTTCAGTTTTGTGTAGTTTTCTGCATACAGGTCTTTCACCTCTTTGGTTAGGTTTATTCCCAGATATTTTATTTTTGTTTTTGCTATATCAAATGGTATTTTTTCTAGATTTCTGCTTCTGCTGATTTATTGTTAGTATATAAAAATGCCTTTGATTTCTGGATATTGACTTTATAACCTGCTGTTCTACCAAATTTATTTATTAGTTCAAGGAGTTTTTGAGTAGAGTCTATAGGATTTTCCATATACACTATCATGTCATTCGCAAACAGTGACAGTTTTGTTTCCTCCTTTCCAATTTGGATGCCTTTTATTTCCTTTTCTTGTCTAATAGCTGTGACTAAAACTTCCAGTACTATATTGAATAGAAGTGGTGAAAGTGGACATCCTTGTCTTGTTCCTGATCTTAGTGGAAAAGCTTTTAGTTTTTGCCCATTGAGTATGATGTTGGCTGTAGGTCTCTCATATATGGCCTTTATTATATTGAGGAATGCTCCCTCTATTCCCACTTTGCTGACTGTTTTATCATAAATGGGTGTTTTACCTTATCAAAAGCTTTTTCCGCATCTATTGATATGATCATGTGATTTTTGTCTTTTTTTTTTTGTTTATGTGATGTATTACATTTATTGATTTGCGAATGTTGAACCATCCTTGCATCCCAGGGATGAATCCCACTTGGTCATGGTGTATAATCTTTTGGATATATTGTTGGATGTGATTTGCCATTATTTTGTTGAGGATTTTAGTGTCTGTGTTCATTAGCAATATTTTCCTGAAGTTTTCTTTCTTTGTTGTGTCTCTATCTGGTTTTGGAATTAGGATGATGCTCGCTTCATAAAAGGAGTTTGGGAGTTTTCCATTCTTTTGAATTTTTTGGAATAGTCTGTGAAGAATAGGGATTAGCTCTCCCTTAAATGCTTTGTAGAATTCCCCTGTGAAACCATCTGGTCCAGGGCTTTTGTGTGATGGGAGTTTTTTGATTACTGCTTCAATTTAATTTGCTGTTATTGGTCTATTCAGGTTTTCTGCTTCTTTTTCATTGAGTTTTGGGAGATTACATTTTTCTAGAAATGTGTCCATTTCCCCTAGGTTTTCAAATTTCTTGGCATACAGTTCTTCATAGTAATTTCTTACAATCCCTTCTATTTCTGTGGTATCAGTTGTAATCTCTCCTCTTTCATTTCTGATTGTGTTTATTTGAGTCCTCTTTCTTCTTTTATTGATGAGCCTACTTAAAGGCTTGTCTATTTTGTTTATCTTTTCAAAGAACCAACTCCTGGGTTCATTGATCCTTAGAATTGTGCTTTTAGTCTCTATGTCATTTAGTTCTGCTCTGATCTTGGTTATTTCCTTCCTTCTACATGCTCTGGGCTGTTTTTGTTATTGTTCCTCGAGTTCTTGCAGTCTCCATGATTTTGGGTGTTTTGGGTTTTTTCCTTTGGTGTTGATTTCCAGTTTCAGTCCCTTGTGGTCAGAGAAAATGCTTGGTATGATTTCCATATTCTTGAATTTGTTGAGGGTCATTTTGTGTCCTATAATGTGGTCTTTATTTGAAACTGTTCCATGTGCATTTGAAAATAATGTGTATTTAGCTTCTTTGGGATGAAGGGCTCTGTATATATCAGTTAAGTCCATTCATCTAGGGTGTTATTTAAGGCTGCAATATCTTTGTTGATATTTTGTTTGGAAGATCTGCCCATTTTTGATAGTGGGGTGTTAAAATTCCCTACTATAATTATGTTGCTGTCAATATCTTTCTTGAAGTCCTCTAAGATTTTCTTTATACATTTGGGTGCTCCTATGTTGGGTGCATATATGTTTACGATGTTAATGTCTTCTTGGTGGATTCTTCCCTTGAGTATTATGAAGTGACCTTCTTGGTCTCTCTTCATGGCCCTCTTTTTGAAGTCTATTTTGTCTGATATGAGAATTGCTACCCCAGCTTTTTTTTTCATGTCCATTTGCTTAGAAAATCTGTTTCCAGCCTTTTACTTTTAGTCTGTGATGGTCTTTTGTCCTGAGGTGGGTCTCTTGACCCATAGGCAGCATATGTGTGGGTCATGCTTTCTTATTCATTCAGCTATTCTGTGTCTTTTGTTTGGAGCATTTAATCCATTTATGTTTAAGGTTATTATTGATAGGTATTTTCATTGCCATTTTTGTACCTGTGTTCCTCTCTGTCTCTCTCCTTTCCTTCCTTCCCTTAAAGAAGTCCTTTTAGTATTTCTTGTAGGGCTGGTTAGGTGGAAGCATATTCTTTTAGACTTTTTTTGTCTTGGAAGCTCTTTATTTGGCCTTCTGTCTTGATTGAGAGCCTTGCCAGATAAAGTAGCCTTGGTTATAGGCCTCTGGTTCTCAATACTTGGAATATTTCTTGCCATTCTCTTCTTGCTTGGAGCATTTCCTGTGAGAAGTCAGTAGCTAACCTTATTGGGGTTCCCTTGTATGTTACTTTTTTTTCTTCCTTGCTTCCTTTAAGATTCCGTCTTTGTCTTGTAATTTTGCTATTTTAATGATAATGTGTCTTGAAGTGGGCCTCTGTGGGTTCCTCTTGATTGGAACTCTCTGTGATTTCTGTATTTGTGTGACTTTTTCTCTCATCAAATTAGGAAAATTTTCTCTCATTACTCTTTCAAATACATTTTCTATCCCTTGTTCTTCTTCTTCTCCTTCTGGTATCCCTATTATTCGGATATTATTACGTTTCATATTGTCTTGCATTTTTCTTAATCCTTCTTCATTCTTTCTGAGCCTCTTTCCATTTTCCTGCTCTTTCTGTGAAATGTTTTCTACTTTTTCCTCCAACTTGCTAATCAGATCCACCGCCTCATTTATTCTACTTTTGAAACTTTCTACTGTGTTCTTCAATTCAGAAATTGTACTCTTCATTTCTTCTTGTCCCTTGCTAATTGTTTCCATTTCCTTTTTCATGTTTATATAGTTTGCAGTGAAATTGTTGTAGCTCCCCAGTAGTTTCTGGTAGCTCATTGTGAGCTCTTTGATATTCCTGATAACCAGTGCTTTGAATTCAATATCTGATAGTTGACTTGCCTCTATTTCATCTAACATTCTTTCTGAGGATTCCTCCTTTCATTTCATTTGGGGATTGTTTCTTTGTCTTCTCATTGTTTGTGAGACTCTTCTTGTTAGCCTCAGCTTCTTAGATTGATCTGTTTTAACTCCCTGGGTTTATGGTATGAACTTCTGTGGTGGAATGCCTGTGAAATTCAGTGGTGCACTCTCTTTCAGTTACGTTCTCTGCTTCCACCTACTCAAATATGCAGCAACTTGTGGCTTCTCTCCTACAGCAAAGTGAAATTTGTCTCTCTGACTCTAATATTGGGAAGCCTCTTCTATGGGTCCAGCTCTGGTCTTTTTGTATTTTCAAGTTGTTGGTGTCTCGTCTAATTCCTCCATGACTGTCAAGAATTCTGGTCTTTTATTTTCTTATATGCTGGGCAACTGCTGGCTTACTGGCTTCTTCTCCACTGATCGGACAGGTTTCTCTCCCTTGTGTACAAGGAACTGGAGTCTGCTCCGTCCTACTCCATCGCCATCTTGAAAACTCTTCCCTATTGTGTATTTTCATTGTCTTTGATTTGTTAAACTGTGTATATCTACTCAAATGACATATGAAAATAGAAATTTATTCTTCCAAAATAGAGATAAACAAACTATTTTTAAATGAGAAATATATCTTGTGTTTTTTGGCAATAAGGAAATTTCACAACCAAATAAGTTAATATGCTTTATTCTTTTTCTCATATATATGCAGCTAGTTTTTAGATCATGTCACCAGTGTTTTGATTCAGAAAATACTGGCACTGCTCTTCTAATACTTGGCTCAATCAATATAAAAATTACACTTTGGGCTTTAAAATTTTAAATATTGCCTATATATGCACTGAGTTGACATGGAAGAGTTCAAATGGACTTATCTAAAATGTCCATTTGATGTAAAATATTTGATGCACAAATGATGTGAAAAGTATTCATAAATATCACAAACTCATGTCATTTTGACAACCAGGTCATGTACTACTCCCAATGAATTCTACCTTTATGATAACCCTCAAAAGCTCTAATTTGACAATAGAAATTTTCAATTTATTAAAATTTGTAGTTAAATAAGTGAGTTTGGCATTTTCTCTATCTTTATTAGAAAATGTGTAGTTTAGTTACCAAACCAAGTGGGGTTTGGCTGCCCACCACCATGAAAGGCAAATTCTAGAAGCAGGAGCTAGTTCTAAATATAGCCCCATGACACTTTTAAAACCAAAATGGAGATATAAGGAATTAAGTCAAGATTAAGACTGTAGGTAGTTGCTCAAAGTAACAGTCTTAGAGTGAATAATGTGTAGACACTTTTCTTATTAGAAAACCAATAACCTACTAAAACATCATTTAAAATTGTTGATTGAACAATTTTATAAACCGTAAAAAATATTTTGTAAATTTTTTAACAGTGTGGTCTGTCTAGGAAAAGTTTAGCCATTGTTAATATAACGAGAATGGTTTGCACGGCATTGATGTCAGCTGGAAGCCAAGGACCATGGACTTGAATGCACATATATGGTCAATGTTGACTTCATTGTACTAGTCAGTGGAGGCAGTAAACCTGGTTGAGTGAGCATGTGTACTGTATGGTTGTCTCATTCAAAATAACTGAGTAACTAGAGCAATGAATCTGCATCAGATTTTGCATTAAGCTTAAACGCTCTTTCACAGATGACTCAGAATGGTACAGCTAAGGGGAACTGGTGATTGGCAGCTTCATCACAACAATGCACCTGCTCATGCATCATGCCTCTCGTGTAGTTTATTGTGAAGCATCAAATCACTCAAGTGACTCAGCACACCTACAGCCCAGATTTGGTGCCCTGCAACTTCTGGCTTTTCCAAAAACTAATCACTTCCAAAGGGAAAAGATATCAGAGTGTCAATGACTTTCAGGAAAATACCGTGGAGCATCTGATGGTGACTAGGAGAACTGTGTGAGGTCCCAAGGTGCCTACTTTGAAGGGGGCTGAGGTGTCATTGTCCTATGTACAATATGTTTTCTATCTTGTATCTTCTTCAATAGATGTTTCTATTTTTCATATTACATCAACATCATGCAAACCATTCTCATTATTTTAACAATGGTTGGAATTTTTCAGACAAAACATGTATCCATGTAATGTATATGTATTAATATGTATTTATATTTGATATGTTTTTATGTAATGTATATAAGTTTATACATTTATACTATGTATAATGAATCAAATGTTATAGTATTATATAGAGTGGTTTCAGTGTGCTAACAATTCTGTTTTGCTTTTTCACCTTTTTTTCCCCTAACTCCCAGCAACCACTGATCCTTTTAATTTCTCCACAGTTTTGCCTTTTTCAGAATGTTACATACAGAGTCTGGCAGAAGTAATGCCCGTTTGTTTGTAGCTGGTGGGGTACCTGAATGTCTCGCACAAGATGAACAGTAATTTGAACATTTCACCTAAAATGTCAAATGGTGACCTTGAGTGTGATATTGTTATGTTACAGAGCTACATGCTTATAATTTTGTAATAAAAGATTTTATAATTAAAAAGGGGCATTATTTGTGCTAGATCCGGTGCTTGGAATCATATAGTATATAACCTCCCCAGATTTTATTATTTCTTAGTAAAACAGAATCTGTGTTTTCTTCTTGTCTTTTCATAGCTGAATACCTCGTTTCTTTTTTGAGCTGAGTAATATTCCATTGTCTGGAGTTTTTTTTAAATCCATTCACCTACTAAAGAATATCTTCATTGTTTCTATCTTTTGGAAATTATGAATAAAGTTGCTCTAAACACCCATGCATGTTTATGTGTGAACATAATTTTTCAACTCCTTTGGATAAATACCAAGAAGTGCAATTGTTGGGTTATTAATAAAAGTATGTTTACTTTCGTAATTAACTGCCAAACTCTCTTAAGAAGCTGCTGCAACATTTTGCATTCCCATCAGCAATGAAAGAGAATTCCTGTTTCTCCACCCCATGCAATCACTGAATGTCAGTGTTTCTGATTCTGGTGATTCAATGAGTGTGTAGTGCTGTCTCATTGATGTTTTGATATGCATTTCCTTGAAGCATGGAACATCTTTTCATACATCTTCTTTGGTGAGGTTTCTGTTAAGGTTTTGGCTGGCCTAATTTTGAATTGGGATGTTAGTTTTTTACATTCTTTGTATATTTTGGAGAATAGTCCTATGTTGTTTTCCAAGTATTTTCTCACAATCTTTGGCTTGTCTTTTCATTCTCTGGACAGTGTGTTTCAAAGATCAAAGGCCATACAATAACATACAAAAGTGCTATGAGAAAAATCTGTCAAATTTAAATTATGTCACTTTCACTGTTGCTTGTGAAATCTATTGATACCCCAATTGTTATTTCTTTACCTGTTATCTTTTTCTTACCTTTAAAATATTTGTCTTTATTTCTGTTGTTTGTAGTTTCAGAGTTCTATGACTACATGTGATATTTGTTTTAAAAGCACATATTCCATTTGCAATATTCTTCATATTTTGAGTGTGGAAAGTCACATCATTTCATCATTTATGGGAAATGCTCATATATAGTTTTAAACAATTTTTTCTGTTTTATTAGAATTTCTTATTCTATCTTATATTCTACATCACTCTCTCTCTCTCTCTTCTTTCATATTTTCTCTTGCTGTTGTCCTTTTTTGAGAACTGTTCAGTTTTTTAACTGCTGCTCAGGCTCACTATTTTACTGCTTGCCTATTTATTGAAGTTTTTATTTCAACAATAATATTTTTAAATGTTTTGCTAGTTCTTATAGCTACATAAATTGTCGATTTAATAGTTTAAATTTTAAGATTATATTTCTTAAAACACTTTATATATAATTAATGTAAGTGCCCTGATATATCTAGCACCTGACACATTAAAAGATTTATATCCATTATCTTTGTTTCCACAATCTCTGTTTTATAGTGAACTCTTTCTTTGTGTATCATGTAATTTCGTTGTGAGGTAATAATTGTATGAAGCATACCTGTTGGAATTTTCAGATACTCATATTTTCTCTTTGGAAAATATTTGTATTTCTATCTCTCAGATATCAGCATCCATGCTAACCTGGAATAATTTCATTGCAGCTCTAATATCTGGGTTCCAGTCTTTAAACCTATGTAGAGAGTACACATTTGATCACATACCCACACAAACGCAGGCTTATAAGTACAAATTCAATTGCAATGGTATTAATATTATTAATTCAGAGTCTTATCAAGGAGAAGCAGTTTCACTCTTGGGTTTCTTTGATGTCATCAGCCATGCAATATGTGCTGTAATAAATCCTATTTTACTATAGAAATGTTTTTTAACATTTTGTTTGTCACATTTAAAATTCCTGTTTTGTTTTTTCACTTTTTCTTTCTAATTTCTAGGAATGGCTTAAAATTACTACATAATGGCATAAACTAAAAGATTTCATACATATTTTAACAACACTTAAAAAGCAGGAACCACACAAAAGTTTAGAAATGAAACATGAAATGACACTGGCTACAACATTTTGGAGTAATTTTTGATGAATTATGGTGGTTTTTATTGGAAGTAATGTAACAGGGTGCAGCCAAGAGGGGGGGTCCCAAAAAGAGATTTGGAATGGGGTCCAGAACTCAGTGTGTCCACGGAATATTAGAAAGACATGTAAGATGTCCTCACCCCTTACCATGCCCCCCCCCAGGTGTCAGCTAAGGGAAGGAACAAATGGAGAGGGGCCATTGAGAGCTGTTTTGTACAGAAAAGGCTTTACAGATAACCTCTAGAATGGTCATTTAACATATCTATACCCTTTAACTGGTTTCAGATATGTTAAACAGCTGTAGCTATGCTTTGAGCCAGGAAGAGGGGAGTGACTTCCACCCAAGACATAACTGGGGGCAGGTCCCCTGAGTTACAGTGCCTGTGTGAGAGCTTGGAGATGATTGGCTCCACGCCATGGGGCCACGCCTGCCCAGACTCACAATGGCAGCCCAGTAAAGCTGGGAGGATATGGGAGTCCTGGCAGGTGTAGCCAGTTGTGGGAGGAGTAGGAAATGGGGCTGCAGAGGAAGATTGGCATGGAGATTTAAATGCGGATGCAGCAGTCATTGAGAGGAGTACCACCCGACTGTGCCAGATTTGGGGACCCCAGCACCTGTGTAAGAAGAAAGAGGAGTACCATGCAGCTTTGCCAGAGTGGGGATCCTGGAAGCCATGGAAGAAGGATGAAAGAACTCTTTGCCAGTAGGCCATGAGAAGGTGCCACATGGCTTTGGAGTAATTAGAGATCTTTCCTGGACAGCGACCCACCAGATGGTGCCAGCTACCTGAAACACGGACGTGTACTTTTTTCCTGAGTTATGGTACCCTGAATTGGGGCAGAGGGAGAAGAGAGCACTGTGGGCATCTGTGGTTATCCTAAAGGACTTTGATATTTTAGTGGAGACATTGGGTCACTACTTTAAGTCTGAATGTATAGCTTTGAACAAACCTTTCCTTTTCACAAATCTCTTGTATTGAGATATATATTTTCTCTGGCGGTGGACAGACTAGCCCAGTAGGTACCTAGTCAGGACAATATTAGTAAACTTTCCTTGGGGGGGCCTGTTGTTCTGTAACAGTTTTTGGCATCCCTGGGTGTTATAAATATTCTGTTCTGTAGCAGTAACACTCCTCAAAATGTGCTTGTGAAACCAGACTCTATTAGTATTCAGCTGGAGCAAAACTGGGAAAAGGAAAAGGAAACAGTTTCACATTAGGCAAGCTCTAATAAAATAATCATGAAGCCATATGTTCTGCTTCACTCTCAGACCACCAACACTCCTCAGTTAAGACAGTTTCAGAAAATAACATCTGTGCCTCTACGTTCTGACAGTCAAGCAATTTTCCACGATGTGTGTGTCCTACTAACATCCCTGTAACATGAGACCTATCACATCAAAACCATCATTTAACTCAGCAGTCTATGGTATACTTATCTTTGAAAGTAAATAAATTCTCAATCAAACAGAAGTTAACATTTCTTCATCTGTGTCTATAATAAGAGCTTCTATGTCCAAGGCACTATAATAGCTTCAAAATTCCTGAGAGCAAATTTGACAAAAGCAATGTATACAGCGTAGTGAGCAATGGAGACTGTGGATGCTTATTTTGTGTCAATTCTGAAGGTTGAGGAGTTATAAGAGAAGAGAACTAAAAAGAGAATTGGAGGAGGGGAGGCATGTAGACGTGCGTTCAAGTTTTACATGCACCTATGCGTAGGTATATAATGGCACTGGTGGGCATCCTGAGCGAGGTTTATGAGGTATGGAAAATTTAAATATAATCCCTAGGGCTGCCCTCTAAAGAAATGTAGAGAGAGCACAGTTGAGAAGGAAGCCAGCTGTTAATTGCATTCCTGGGGGATTAAGTTCAGATTACTGTGCTTACAAAACTCTTTGTAAGCACAACTGCCTCTGGCTCCTTAAGTCAAATAAACAGCACATTTATGCCTAGTCACTGCTCATTGTTCTAGCCTTTTCTGCTACAGAATTAGAAAGTGCGTACAAAAATAATACTGATGAAAGTTCACACTAGCATAGTGTTGGCTACCAGTGGACAATTGTACTGAGTGCTTCACAGATTTTTTTTTAAAAATGTGCATGCTGTTTTTATGAACTTGATAGAGTATTATCCCCATTTTTCTAGTATGAAAGTGAAGTACAGAAGTGGCATGTAAGTTCCCCAATGCCCAGCAGAACTGGGATTTGAATCTAGGCAATTCTGCTTTGCTATAAAATCCTATCTCACCCTGACCTAAGTCAGAGCTTTGTAAATTAGAAAACTGACACTGGAGAAATGAAAGACCATTTCTCAGGCTATTGCTGATGGCGGAGTGACAGCCTCCAGGTTAGAAAGGGTCTTCAATTCTAAATCTGCAATCATAAATTTCTAACACAAATGGCTGGAAATGGTGTGGGCTAGAAAGTGAAGGGGATTTAAAAATGAAGTCATAACACATAAAGCAGTTAACTACCTCCTGGGCAAAAGACCCAAATCTGACATGGAGTAAGGATGTGTTGTAATATATCATTCTGTTCTTCTTGTAGATGTACCCCTTATGGGGAAATAAGCTGGTCTCAGAAAGTTCTTTTGGAAAATTTAAAAATGATACTCAGAATAGCAAATGTGTGAGTCACCTATATTTATAGAAGTCTGAATCAGCATCTACATTTATTTCCTGGTTAAAGTTCTTTATTATTTTTGAGTACACTGAGATCCTTAGAGCATGTGTACTTAACTAACCATAACAGGTGAAACACTGTGTATGTAGCCAGATGACACAAAATTAAGCTCAGCTCAATTTTTCTTTTAAAATATACAAAACATCAAAGAGTCTCATGGTTCTCAAGTTAACATAAACTCTGGAAAGTTTAGCAGCTGTAATGTATTATGTCACCTTAATTTTACTAAAACCAAAATAAAAATAATATCATTACCTTAAAAAATCCATTTTATTTCATGTGAGTAAAGTCAAAACAATCATCTACATTACACAGTCATAAAACAACTCTTTAGACTAGTTATTCTTTGATACTTGTTCACCTCATCTAGCTCTGAGAGTCAAAATTCTCAGAAGCATTAAAAAGAGCACTTCTTTTTTTAAAATTCTATCTATTTATCTTAAGAGGGGAAGGGAAGGAGAGAGGGAGAGAAATATCAATATATGGTTACCTCTCATGCACCCCCTGCTTGGAACTGGCCTGCAACCCAAGCATGTGTCCTGACTGGGAATGGAATCGTGATCTTTTGGTTCCTAGGCCCACCCTCAATTACTAGCCAGGGAAAAAAGATCACTTGTTCTAAAGCATTTAATGTAACAATTATCTGCAAAAAGTAATTTGCATAACAGTTTGGAAGTTACACATTTAAAAGACAGCAAAACATTCTTCTAAGGACTAATTCAGCTATGAAATCACAGTTTCTAAAGATTTACATTTTTGTCTATAAAGTATTTTGTCTCAGTTCTTTATATATTCACAAAGAGGTACTACTCAATCTAAACTACAAACCACTAAATATTCGATTTTTAAAACTTACACCAAGCAATGCATTCAACAGGGACTCTTGCCCAATGATATACTTCATCAGGCTGAGAGTGGATGAAGTTCAGATATGGGGATGGGTTATCTTCAAAGCTTCAGAGGACATGGGGGGAGGGGTGATGGGGTAAAATTTGGGTTATTAAAGTGCAAATTACATGTTAATAGAATATATCATATTATGTTTTCCTGGGGTAGTTTTTTTATCCCCCCAGGAAATAGAAACCTATGGTAGAATTAATTATGAGGCAGTAGATCCCGTGCTACTAAAGGAAGAAGCAACTTGCATTTCTTTGCTTTTAAAAGACAATTTAAAAAAGATTTTTACTTACTGATTTTTAGAGAGAGGGGAGAGGATAGAGAAAGAGAGGGAGAGAAACATCAATATGTGGTTGATGCTCACGTGGCTCCCACTGGGGACCTGGCTTGCAACTAAGGCATGTGCCCCTACTGGGAATTGAACCAGTGACTCTTTGGTTTGCAGCCCACGCTCAATCCACTGAGCTACACCAGCCAGAGCACAACCTCCATTTCTAACTGCTTTTCCCCTCACCTTGGAAAAGAGAAGGGAAGGTTAAAGTCAAACCCTTTAACTCTATGGTAAACAAGAGTGGGGTTACCTGTCCTGTATTTTTATGAGTCAGAGTGAGTGTGTTGTGCTTCTTCCAGGAGATCAACTCTTGTCTTCTATTTCTTCCTAGAAAGGGTAATAATGTGGGTGCCTGTGTGTGTTGCGTTTGTATGGAGAGTATATAAACGGAGTCTGGACATCAGGTTGCAGACGGCTATTTTCTTCTTCAGGGGCAAGATAAGGTCAGGAGTAGAGATTTCCCTCATTATCCAAATGTAGAATCTTCTAGGAAAACTGTTGTAAGCTGAAATGGTAGAAAATGAAGAAGCAACTTGCCAACAAGTGCACAGAATAAATGGACACAAACCACATGTTCCCACAGACACAATCAAAAGGTCTGATGGCTTGGTGCTGAGTGTAGCTCACAGGGAAGGACGTTAAAGCAAGGCCACTCTTGCTGCTCAGGGAGCTTGCTGCCTGTCTAAAGGCTCAAAAGAATGCTTGACACTATTTTTGATTTTCACATTTTTTTTAAAAAGCAAAAATTCTCTGCAAATACCTTTCAGTTACTGAGAACAGACACTAATGCAGGTCTTTTCTAAAAGACAAATGGCCTAAAGCAAATTTTGAAAACACAGGGGATAGCTGTGCATACAAACAAACCCCACAGCTGTCAAATAGGGCCTTTCTCTTTGGCAAGTAAGAAAATAAGCATTCCTGTAGCACCCAAGATTACAGTTTTGGTGCTAAGACAGTCATTGTCTGTTGTTATGTAAATTCACTTCTATTACTGTGAAAAAAAAAAAGGATATGTGCCCATGCCCATAGCCCCAAGTATACTGCATTGTCTAATCAAAGAAACCTCCCTTACCTGAGAAGAGACTGCCTTTGGTTGCTGGCAGCTGTATATGTGAACTTACTTTTGTGCTCATTTTGGTTTTATTAGTGTTGACTTGAAAAGAAATAAGGGGAAGAATCCGGTTTTAAACTCAAGGTTATCATCTAGATACAGAAACTCAAGGCCTTATCACTGCACTATGTTTTTATTGAAGGCTGGTTACTTGGACTTTGGCCCAAATTAATAATTAGAGATAAAACAATATGAGAATAATTGTATTATAATATTCACCAAGCACAATCAACTAAGATTTGTCTTTTTCTTTACATCTAGGACTAAACTTTCAAAATATTTACCAAGTGCATTCTAAGGGCAGGATAACTGTCAATGTATAGCACCAACAAATACAATTGTATGCGTTGTACTCTGTATAATTCCAGAAGGTACAATTAATATTGCAGCACACAACCCAGTGCCACAGCCTAGAACTTAAGAGGCAACCAGTTCATAAGGAATAAGCCTCAAGTTTTACCACTGAGGGACTTTGAACTAGCATAGAACAGTGGATTCCTTTGTTTTTTATGACATTAAAGAAAAAATATCCAGATTCTGTAAGGCTATTTCGGGGCATTTTTATTTATTTCCAAGTCTACAATTTGTATTTCTTGTGGATATTTCTTTAACCAATAATGGCCCTTCATTATCATCATGTTTCTTCCTCATTAAAGATGGATGATGTAAACAGGTGTAACCAAGCAGACAGGGGCCCATCCACATGGCACCTTGGTGAATGACCCAGTGATCACTACTAGAAGGAATGGGTTTTTATTTACAATACTCCAATCTTGGGGGACTCAAAGCATTTATGCTCAGAGCCCTCCTTTCCTACAAGACCCAGCACTTCCCTTGTTCCCCACAAGGCTATTAGCCCAAACCAAATGCAGTAGTTCCCCTTATTCTTATCTTAATCCAGCTGCACAAACAGTTCTCCAGGCCCTCTGGAAGGTCCCAAAGTCACCACTCTCATGCAGCAGCTTTCTTCTTCAGCATTCGGGGTATCTTGTCATCAGTCTCCATATTATAGTCCAGGAAAATATGTACCATGTTACCCTAGATCATGGTGAAGTCCAGGAAAGTAGTAGTTCCAAGTGTCAGATAAAGTCCAAGTTTGCAAAGCAGCAGGTCAGTGTCTTGCAAGGCAGCACCCTTGATGACTTCTAAGTCAACTAAAGAAGGCACAAGCAAGCAGCAACATGCCATTGTTTCCCTTACTATACCAGGCCACATGACCAAACAGTCCCTAAAAACTGCATAACTATTCCTTACAACCCACAGTCTGTCTCCTCTATGAGCTACACCACACCTCTTCCTCCTTACTCCTCCTCACATGGCTGCTCTGTCTCACTACCAGCAACTGGCTCTTGCCTTCACTCTCAGGGGTGCCCGTGCTTAGTCTTAAATCCTTACCTGGAACTTCTGCCATGATGTCATCTCCAATGAAGTTTTCCCACAATGAATTACATTTTCCAGTTTTCTGTATAGTTTACATCGATTTAGCTGCCATCCCCAGTCAGGAGTGACAGAATGACCCAGGGAGATCACCTCCCTGGCTACATCAGAAGTCAAGAAATATCCTAAAAGCCACACCTACCTTCTCCAAGGAAGTAGCACAGCTACTATCTTGACTTTGTTAGGAAAGTATCTTAAGCCATGTAATTTGCTATTCCTGTCACCCAACAAAGGGCAATGGGGGCTTTGGTGGTCCCTCAGTTTAAGCCCTTTCTCACAGGGATGTCAATATTCAAATGAGGGGGCTTTTCAACTCTGAGGAGGAAACTGAGGAAAAAGCCTTTTGGTAACTGATGTGTCAACATTAGAACTATTGAAACCTGTAGAGAATTTTTGGGAGTTTACTTGAGCCAAACTGATGACAGTTGCCAGGAAGCAAAACTTTAACAGACTGAGATAGGCTCTGGAGAATGGCAGTTTCTCACCTTATTTTATACACCCCAGTTAAAGGAAGGGACATAATAGGGTCAAATAAAATCCATTGGTGATAGATTAGGGAGGCAGGAGAAAGTAATGTGGGAAAATCTCTGGGACTGGATAAAGACTGAAATGGATAGACATTGGTGAGTATAGCATATTTAACATTCGGAGCACATAGAGATGGTATGAGGGAGAGCAAGATATCAATGAGAGGCTCCTGTGGTCTCTGCTCTGGTGCGAGATTGTGCTCTGGGTGTTGGAGAAAGGAAATTATCTTGCCCCTCCAAAGCTATGTTATTTTAATTGCAAAAACACAACAGACAGGCTTAGTCAAGGATAAAGATTAACCTTTGTTAAGGGAAGACACCAGTCTAGGACATGACTACTCAGCATAAACTGCTTTTAGTGAACAAGTTTTAATTTCAGACCATCCTTTGTGGTTACTTTAGGTCTGTGAGTTTGTAAGGTCACCAAGCCGGCCTCTTTTAGGCTTGTTAGGTGACCTCCCTTGGGCTAATATTTGGCCCCTTTTCTGCCACAGTTATCAATGTAACTCTCCT
>NW_026521595.1:0-13149 GCF_021234435.1 Artibeus jamaicensis | reverse complement strand
CTTGTAATTTTTAAGAAACTCTGAGCTAAGAGAGAATCAGATGGTTTCTTGTAGGCAAGTGAGAGGGGTTAGCAGTGAGTCCTGTCTCTTCAATGTTGCTGAAAACCTGGAATAAGTATGGTAGTGAGGTTGTTTATCAGTTTAAAGAGCAGAATCCAAATTCTCTGCCCTGCTAGAGCTCATCTTATACATAGGAAAAGAAGGACCAACTGGATATCATTCATTCTGTGTGGTTGCTTGAAGTTAGAGAGCCAATGCTAAAGTTTGGAATTAAAGGACTAATTCCAAGCAACCAAGGACAAGCAACCAAAGCGATTGCAAAAGTAAGTTAAGACACTAGAGCCACAGAAAACTATAAAGAAGTGATAGTATCAAATGAATCAGGGAGAAAGGAGTGGGGATTATTGATGGGAGATGTGGGTGAGAGGTGGTTAGTGAGGCTGTGCAGCATTGCCCGAGAGTGAATTGATGAGGTTCACCAGGTAAAGGAGGATCAACTGGCACTCAGGTTTACTCTGGAGCCTGAATGTGAATACATGTGGTGTCATTTCATATTCCTGATATTTACATTTGTGCAGTTAAAGGGTTCGTTTGAAGGGTCTCTAAGGCAAAACAATCACAAAACAGAAGGGGCTGAGAAATTTTTCACTGAGGTTTAGGGAGGGAAGAGGAACAACAATGTGGGGAAAACTTCATAAAAGAAACAGACATAGGAGTTCACATCATTGCATTGAGGAATAGTGAGATGTGGAAGGTTAAGATCTCTCATTTCTATATGCTGAATAAAGAGGCTGTTACTACTAGGTCAGTAGAAGCATAATAAAATACCTTGTGGAATTTTATAGCTGTATAATTGATTTTCCCAATAAAATTCAGGATGCCCAATTAATTTTTAAGTTCAGAAAGCTATTTTATTTAGTAAAAGTATATCCCAAATATTTCATGGGGGATACTTACACTCAAAGATATCTCTTGCTAATATGAAATACAGATTTAACTGGAATTTTGCATTTTTATTTCCAAAATTTACTGATTTTATCTGCATTGATATTAAAAGGTTCTTCTTGATACAAGTGGCTGCTATGCCCTATTTTCTATAGACCTTTATTGTTGAAGTAAACAAGCTCTATAGAACATCCATTTGTGGAACATCCATTCTAGTGTGTGTGTTTGGGGGTGGGGACAAGGAAAACACATGGCAATTGACAATAAACAAATAGATAAATGAACTATGAAACAACAATAAGTGCTGTATAGAACCTTTTAAAACATTGTTTTAATAGACACCGACTGGCTTTTTAACATGTGCAACACAATTTTGTTAAGAATTGAAGCATAGGATTGCTTTAAATTAATGAGTCAGATAAAATTTTGATCAAGTATATTGTCATATGCAAAAGTTGTGAAAATAATGCAAAATTAACAGGTAATCTAGAGGTTAGACAGGATAAATAATATTGTGAAAAATATGCATAGGACCTTAGGATTCATTGGATATGAAACCTGAAAGAGCAGACAATAAAAGAGATCTTTGTGACTCAGTAAGAGATGACATATTTAACAGATATACCTGGGATAAAAGCCTTGAGTCCATTATAAGAACAGTAAGTGAAAAATGTAAGCCAAGTTTTACCTACTCTATGTCAGAAATTCTCTGAATATGCCTTTACTCCACAAGTGCCTGCAGACTAGCCAAGTGATTTGTGTAGTGTGATCCTCCTGACTCTGAACACAGAAAATGAATGAATGTTCTGTGTTTCGGGGAAGTTTATATATATGCTTTCTCCAAACACTTAATGTGAAACCAACTTCTAGCACATATTAGTTGTATGACTTTGAAGAGTTCAGCTAACACCTAAAAGTTACACAACATTTTTGCTTTGCATATGCATATAAAAAATACAGGAAATAATAAAAATGCAGATACAGCAGCTGATGCTACACAAAATGACATCATCAATACTATAATAGCTGATGCAAAGCAGTGTGATGTGAAACTTACTAGGTATTAGTATCTTTATGACATAGAGAAAACATTTTTATAATTATTTACAGTATGCACAGGTATAATGAAACTCCAAAGTGCTAAGGTGGGTATTATTACTCCTCATTTTGGAAGTGAAGAAAGTGAAGCATAGAGACTGGGATATTTTCAAATGTCTCACAGTGAGTGAGTGATTGAGTTGGAATTTGAATCCAAGGGGGCTGATTTCAGAACCTATGCCCTTAACCGTCATGCAATATTAGCTCTTAGAGTTGAGATAGATAATGCCTATGATTAGTTCAAAACTTAGCAGCATCATATACTGCTGAAAAACATTTTGAAAGTTTGCTTGAGAAAATCAGGAAATGCAAGCCTGTTGGAGACTAATACTTCTATATAACAAACTATATTTTCTTAGGTATAGAACAATTGGAGAAGAATCCATCCCCTCGTCTTGTGAAGACTCATCTACCAATTGATCTCCTTCCTAAGTCTTTCTGGGAGAACAACTGCAAGGTACACTCCAGATCTGCAGCCAATTTTTTAATGACCCTATTCCCTATGACTCACTCACATAAGAAATAATTGCTCTCATGTTTCAGTGAAAGTGTTTCCATTGTTCTAGTCTAAACCTACATACTGAAGTTTTCCAAAGTTATGCAGCAAAAGAATTCTCATCTCAGCACACCACTGCTACTGTTATTCCCCAGCTGTCCCTAGATGTTCTGGTCTTCTCTGAAAACTCAACACAAGGTTGTTGGTATTCAGATTATCCATTTTGTCTTAGCCGATTTTACTAGTTTGTGATGTGAGAGGACTTCTATGTGGTTGAATTTTGTAATGAAAATCTTTCATGTGGTCACTTCTTATTCTTTCTTTAACAGATTTTAGTTTTTTTCTACAACAGTTTAATTTATTTATAGGCTGATTTTAGGGTTACAGCAAAACTGAGTGAAAGTCAAAGTGACTGTGCATGCATCTCTTGCTCCCACACACACTTAGATTCTCCATTATCAGCATCTCCCACCAGAGTGCACATTTGTTACAATAGATGAACCTACATTAACACATTATTATCACCCAAAGTCCATAATTTATAGTAGGGTTCATTCTTAATGTACATTCTATGGCAAAGGAGTCAATTTCATTTTCACTGGGGGTCATATCAGCCTTGTGGTTGCCTTCAAAGGGCCAAATGTAGAGCTCCTTGACCCTAGTTAAGGAGTAGTTACATTTATACAGTCCTAAAATTATTTTTGGCCCTTTGAAGGCAACCTGGAACCTGATGTGGCCTCCAGTGAAAATGAGTTTGATGCCCCTGTTCAATGGATTGGACAAACACACACACACACACACACACACACACACACACACACACACACACACGTGCATGTAATCATTCATTATACTATCATACAGTGTAGTTTCATGGCCTTAAAAATCTTATGTGCTCCACCCTGGCTGGTATGGCTCAGTAGACTGAGTGCAGCTTGTGAACCAAAGGGTTAGCAGTTTGATTCCCAGTCAGGGCACATGCGTTGGTTGCAGACCAGATCCCCAGTACAGGTCAGTCAAAAGGCAACCATACACTGATACTTCTCTTCTTTTCTTTCTTCTTCTCTTCCCCTCTGTCTACAATGAATAAATAAAATCTTTACAAAAAAAAAAAAACCTCTGTGATCCACCTATTCATCCCTCCCTCCCCCCAACCCTGGAAACCACTGATCTGTCTCCATAGTTTTACCTTTTCCAGAATATCATATACTTGGTATCACACACTATGTAGCCATTACAGATTGTAGTCTTTCACTTAGTATTATGCATTGAAGATTCTCATGTCTTTTCATGGCTTGATAGCTCATTTCTTTTAAGTGCTGAATAATATTCTATTGTCTGGAGGTACCACAGCTTATTTGTTCATTCACTTACTAAAGGACATCTTGGTTGCTTCTAAGTTTTGGCAATCCTGAATAAAGCTGCTACAAACAACCATATGCAAGGTTTTGACTGGACCTTATTTTCCAATTCCTTTGGGTAAATACCAAGTAGTGCAATTGCTAAGTCACATGGTATGGATATGTTTAGTTTTACAAAAAAAACCAAAAACCCTGCCAAAGTGTCTTCCAAAATAGCAGTGCCATTTTGCATTCCTACAAGCCATGAGTCAGATGATTCTTAATGCCCCACATCCACAGCAGAGTCTGATGTTGTCAGTGTCCTGGACTTTGTGGTAATTCTAATAATTATTGTGAAGTGGTGTCTTGATGTTTTAATTTGCATTTTCCTGATAGCATATGATATGGGACTTCTTTTATACTCTTATTATGTCTTCTCTCATTTATGTGGCCTTGCTAGCTGTTCACCAATTTTTAAAAGAGCCAACTATTTGTTTGATTATTTTCTCTAATGTTTCCCCTGTTTTTAATTTCATGGATTTCAAATATGTTGCTTTGTTTCTTGTATGTTAATTTTTATTTTCCTAGATAAAAATAGCATTCATTTGATCTGTTACTCCTCCTCCTGCAGATGATTTATGTGGCTCGAAATGCCAAGGATGTTGCAGTTTCATATTACCATTTTGACTTAATGAATAATTTGCACCCTCTTCCTGGTACCTGGGAAAAATATGTGGAGAATTTCATGACTGGAAATGGTAGGTAGTTCTTGGCCTAAAATTAATAAGTCATTTTTTTCAATTTTAAATAATACTACTATTACTGGCATGACTTTTTGTTTTCTAAACACTTATTTTTGCCAAATCAGAAACAAGCATATTCAAATACCATTTGAAAGTTAAATAAAATATTTCTAATATTTTACTATGACTTTTAATATATAAGCCTGGTATTAAACATTAGCTTAATGAAAATATTGTCTAATCTCTTTTCAGTTGCTAGAAACACAGTCTGTTTCTGCTCACAATAGAAATTGTTTACCTTCCCTAAGCAATTAGTTAAATTGGTTATATGTATATTTATAGTATAGATACATAGCTGATATGAGTATTTCATAAAATAATAGTGTTTTCCCAAGTTGGAGGTCAATGTATTTTCAATTGAAATACTTCCTTGTACTTTATATATTTTAACCTAATTGCTTATAAATTCACATGTGGTTGGTTACATATATTTTTATTTTTTCTTAATTTAAATTATGTTATTGCTCAATTACAGTTGTCTATTTTCTCCTCACCCCTCACCCACCCCCTTTAAACCCACCTTTCTCCCTTGTTTTCCACCCTCCCTCTTGGTTTTGTCCATGTGTCCTTTATCATAGTTCTTGAAAGCCCTTCTCTCCACTTTCCACTCTACCCTCCCCTCTGGCTATTGTTAGATTGTTCTTATTTCAATGACTCTGGTTATATTTTGTTTGTTTGTTTTTTCTTTTGTTGATTATGTTGCAGTTAAAGGTGAGATCATATGGTATTTGTCCCTCACCATCTGGTTTATTTTGCCTAAAAGAATGCTCTCCAGTTTCATCCATGTTGTGGCAAAGGGTATAAGCTCCTTCTTTCTGCTGCGTAGAATTCCATTGTGTAAATGTACCATAGTTTTTTGATCCACTCATTTGCTGGTGGACACTTAGTTTGTTTCCAATACTTGGCTATTGTAAATTGTGCTGCTGTGAACATTGGGGTGCACAGGTTCTTTGGGATTGGTGTTTCAGAGTTCTTAAGATATAATCCCAACAGTGGAATTGCTGGGTCAAAAGGCAGTTCCATTTTTAGTTTTCTGAGGAAATTCCACACTGTTTTCCATAATGGCTGCACCAGTATGCATTCCCATCAACAGTGCACTAGGATTCCCTTTTCTCCACATCCTCTCCAACACTTTTTCTTTGATTTGTTTATGTTGGCTATTCTGACCAGTCTGAAGTGGTATCTCATTGTGGTTTTAATTTGCATCTCTCTGATGGTTAGTGATGCTGAGCATCTTTTCATGTGTCTTGGGCCCTCTATATATCTTCCTTGAAGAAGTGTCTGTTTAAGTCTTTTGCCCATCTTTTAATTGGGTCGTTTGTCTTCCTGGAGTGGAGTTGTGTTAGTTCTTTATATATTTTGGAACCCAAGCCGTTGTCCAAGGTGTCATTGCAAATATGTTTTCCCATATGGTGTGGGAGCAACTTTTCCCACAAGCTCCTCCGTTGTCCACCACAGATGAAAGTAAACAAGATAAGACATAATCTTCTTGGGGAGGAGAGGTGGCCAATCCCTCTAAGGGAAAGGGCTGTAAGCAGTGGCCAGTTTCTCTGGGGAGGGGGGAAGGCCTCAAGCCCCTTCCTCCAAGGGCTTTTATTGGTTTGTAATACACAGGAATACAGGGCGGCAAGGATCAAACAGTAGATAACATTTCAAAGAAATATGAGGGCTTAGTCTGAGTCAGAGTCTGTCAGGAAGGGAGTTTTGCAGAAACTTTTAAGGTTTTCTGCTCAAATCCTTAAAATATGAATGAAAGGACCTTAGCAGAACAGATTTCACAGGTTTTTCAGAAATTCTTTGTGATGCCAGATTTTCCCCCCAGGATCTGCTCTGGCAAGGCAAGGAGCTGCACTCCTCCCCATCAGGTATTCAGGCTTCAGGGGATTAGAGCCAGGAAGCGCTTGTCCCAGAGGACACAGGGACTCCTGCTATGTCACATAGCCAGGGGGAGGGGCACGGGTCTGTTGCTCCGCTGTTTCAGCTTCCTGAGTGCTTCCATGATGGCCTCCAAAGTGTTCATGTCTGGCTTAGGTTGCTCCCCGCTGTGAGGAGACTCACCCGTCAACAACATAGACCATGCTTTGGGGGCAGGGAGGAAAATGAGGCAGCATTTGCTACCAGAGACAAGCTTTGTCTCCTGTGGCTTGTATTCCAGAGGTCACTCGCTCATTCTTAGCCACAGGGGGTAGATACAATTCCTGAAAGCAGGCAGAGTGGTCCACAACAATATGGTTATCTCTCTTTTTCATTTTAATGCTGTTTTCTTTAGCCATTCAGAAGCTTTTTAATTTGATGAGGTCCCATTTGTTTATTCTTTCCTTTGTGTTGTCCTTTGCTTTAGGGAACATATCCATGAAGATGTTGCTGTGTGGAATGTCTGAGATTTTCCTGCCAGTGTTTCCTGCCAATGTCTAGGACTTTTATGGTGTTACAACTTATATTTAAGTCTTTTGTACACCTTGAATTAATTTTTGTGTATGGTGTAGGTTGGTGATCGAGTTTCATTCTTTTGCACATAGCTGTCCTGATCTCCCAGTACCATTTGTTGAAGAGGCTATCTTTGCTCCATTTTATGCTTCTCCCCCCTTTGTCAAATATTAATTAACTGTAGAGCCTCAGGTTTATTTCTGGCCTCTCTGTTTTATTCCATTGGCCTATGTGCCTGTTTTTTATGCCAGTAGCAGGCTGTTTAGATTACAAGTGGCCTTATAATATAGTTTGATAGCATGAACAGTGATCCCTGGTACTTTCTTCTTTCTTAAAATCGCTACCTCTATTTGGGTTGTTCACGGTTCCATACAAATTTCTGAAATGTTTGTTCTATATCTGTGAAATATCTCATTGGTATTTTAACAGGAATTGCATTGAATCTACAAATCACTTTGGGTAGTATGCCCATTTTGATGATGTTATTCTTCCAGTCCATGAGCATGGTACATGCTTCCATTTGTTTGTGTCTTCCTTAATTTCTTTCTTCAGAGTTGTATAGTTTTCTGCATATAGGTATTTTACCTCCTTGGTTAGGTTTATTCCTAGGTATTTTATTTTTTCTTATGGCTATATCAAATGGGATTTTTTCCCTGATTTCTCTTTCTGATGTTTCATAGCTAGTGTACAGACATGCCTTTGATTTCTGAGTATTGACTTTGTATCCAGCTATTTTGCCAAATTTATTTATTAGGTCGAGTAGTTTTTTAGTGGAGTCTATAGGATTTTTCTATGTACACTATCATGTCATCTGCAAAAAGTGACAGTTTTGCTTCCTCCTTTCTGATTTGGATGCCTTTTATTTTTTTTTATTTTTTGCTTGATTGCTGTGCCTAGGACTTCCAGGACTATGTTGAATGGGAGTTGTGAAAGTGGACATCCTTGTCCTGCTCCTGATCATAGTGGGAAAGCTCTGAGTTTTTGTCCATTGAGTATGATGTTGGCTGTAGGCTTCTCATGTATGGCTTTTATTATATTGATCAATGCCCCTTCTTTCCCACTTTGCTGAGTGTTTTTATCATAAATGAGTGCTATACCTTTCAAATGCTTTTTCCACATCTATTGATATGATGATGTGAATTTTGCCATTTGTCTTTTTTATGTGGTATATTATGTTTATTGATTTGTAAGTATTGTACCATCCTTGCATCCCTGAGATGAATCCACTTGGTCATGGTGTATGATCTTCTTAATGTATTGCTGGATTTGATTTCCCAATATTTTGTTGAGGATTTTATCATCTATATTCATTAGTGATATTGGCTTGAAGTTTTCTCTCTTTGTCATGTCTTTATCTGGTTTTGGGAATAGGATGATGTTGACTTCATAAAAAGAGTTCTGGAGTTTTCCATCTTCTTAAATTTTTCGAAATAATCTGTGGAGGATGAGGATTAGGTCTCCCTTAAATGCTTTATAAAATTCTCCTGTGAAACTGTCTGATCCAGGGCTTTTGTGTGTAGAAAGTTTTTTAATTACTGTTTCAATTTCATTAGCTGTTATTGGTCTGTTTAGGGTTTCTGCTTCTTCTTTTTTGAGTTTTGGAAGATTATATTTTTCTAGAAATTCGTCTATTTCACCTAGGTTTTCAAATTTCTTGGCATAAAGTTCTTTGTACTAATTTCTTACAATCCTTTATATCTCTGTGGGGTCTGTTGTAATCTCTCTTCTTTCATTTCTGATTGTGTTTATTTGGTCCTCTTTCTTCTTTTCTTGTTGAGCCTTCTTAAAGGCTTGTCTATTTTATTTTTCTTTTCAAAAAACCAGGTCTTGGATTCACTGATTTTTAGATTTGTGCTTTTAGTTTCTATGTCATTTAATTCTGCTCTTATCTTGGTTATTTCTTTCCTTCTATTTGATCTGGGCTCTCTTTGTTGTTGTTCCTCAAGTTCTTGTAGGTGTTGGATTAAGTTGTTTATTTGAAATGTTTCTATCTTTCTTAGGTAGGCCTGTATTGTTATGAACTTTTCTCTCAGGACTGCCTTCACTGTGTCCCGTAATTTTTGCAGTGTTGTGAGCTCGTTTTCATTTGTTCCCAGAAACTTTTTGTTTTCTTCCCTAATCTCATTCTTGACCCATTCATTCTCTAATAGCATGCTATTCAATCTCCATGGTTTTGAGAGTTTTGGTTTTTTTTTTTTCCTTAAGTTTGATTTCTAGTTTCAGTCCTTTGTGGTCAGAGATAATGCTTGATATGATTTCAGTTTTCTTGAATTTGTTGAGGTTTGTTTTGTGTCCTATCGTGTGGTCTAGCTTTGAAAGTGTTCCATGTGCATTTGAGAAGAATGTGTATTTAGCTTCTTTGGGATGAAGGACTCTCTCTCTACATATAAGTTAAATCTATTTTGTCTAGGGTATTGTTCAATGCCACAATATCTTTGTAGATACTTTGTTTGAAAGATCTGTCCATTTTTTACAGTGGGGTGTTAAAATCCCCTACCATAATTATTTATATATCTTCAATATATTTCTTGGAGTCCACCAAAATTTTCTTTATGTATTTGGGTGCTCCTATGTTGGGTACATAAATATTTACTATGTTTATGTCTTCTTGGTGGATTCTTCACTTTAGTATTTTGAAGTGACCTTCTGGGTATCTTTTTATGTTTTTTTTTATGTCTATTTTATCTAATATGAGTACTGCTATCCTGGCTTTTTTTTTCTTGTCCATTTTCTTGGAACATTTGTTTCCAGCCCTTCATTTTCAGTTTGTTTAGGTCTTTTGTCTTGAGGTGGATCTCTTGTAGGCAGCATATGAGTGGGTCATATTTCCTTATCCGTTCCACCAATCTGTGTCTTTTGATTGGGGCATTTAATCCATTTATGTTCAAAGTTATTATTGATAGGTACTTATTCATTGCTATTTTTTCATACCTCTGTTTCTCTTTTACTGTTTTTCTTTCTGTTTTAAAGCAGATGCTTTAGCATCTCCTGCAGAACTGGTTTGGAGGAGGTATATTCTTTGAGGCTTTTTTTTTTTTTGTCCACAAAGCTCCTTATTTGGCCTTCTGTTTTAATTGACAGCCTTTCTGGACAAAGTAGTCTTAGTTGAAGCCCTCTGGTTTTCATTACTTGGAATATTTCTTGCCGTTCCCTTCTGGTTTGGAGTATTTTAATTAAGAAATTAACTGCTAACCTTATTGGGGCTCCCTTGTATATTACATCCTGCTTTTTTCCTTTCCATCTTTAAGATTCTCTCTTTATCTTGGAATTTTGCCATTTTAATTATGATGTGTCTTGAAGTGCACCTCTTTGGATTCTTCTTGATTGGGACTCCCTGTGTTTTCTGGATTTGTATGACTTTTTCTCTCATAAAATTAAAGAAGTTTTCCATCATTACTTTTCCAAACAGGTTTTCTATCCCTTGCTCTTCTTCTCCTTTTGGTATCCCTATTATATGGATATTATTACATTTCATATTGTCCTGCATCTCCCTTAACCCCTCTTCATTCTTTCTGAGCCTCTTTTGCTTGTCTCGCTCATTCTGGGTGTTTTTCCTACATTGTCCTACATTTTACTGATCTGAACCTCTGCTTCATTGAGCCTGCCTTTGATTCCTTCTACTGTGTTCTTCAGTTCAGATATTGTATTCTTCATCTCCTCCTGCCCCTTGTTGATAGTTTCTATTTCCTCTTTCATGTTGATATAGTTTGCTGTGAGTTTATTATAATTTCCCTCTAGTTTCTGGTTATTTACTGTGAGCTCATGGAGCTTCCTGATAATCATTGGTTTGAACTCAGTATCTGATAGGTGAGTTGCCTCTATTTCATTTAGCATTCTTTCTGAGGCTTCCTTATTTCTTTTCATTTGGGGATTGTTTCTTTGTCTTCCTATTGTTTGTGAGATTCTTCTTGTTTGCCTCTGCTTCTTAAATTGATCTGTTCTGACTCCCTGGGTTTATGGTGTGAACTTCTATGGTGGAATACCTGAAACATTCAGTAGTGCAGTCTTCTTGATCTCTCAAGCTCACTGGTCTTGGGCTGTTATTTATGTCGGTCTGTGTACGTCTTTGGATTTTGACTGTTATTGGGCCTTTCTTTGATGGGTCCTTCCCTCCAGCTGGTTAACTAAGGGTCACTCTGTCTACCACCTCTTGTATTCTGTTGTGCAGGTGTGGGCAGGTTGTGTTTAAGCTGGTTCTTCCATGTGTACAAGGTTTTGAGGATTCTCTCTTGCTCATGTTCAGGTGTTTGTTCTGGGTAATTTTTCCACTATATAATTGTATTTCCAGATAGGTCCTATGTTGAGTTAGTGTGGCTTCCACTCCCTTCTTCACATTCCTTTGTTGTTATCTGTTGGTGGTTCCTTTATTGGTGGGTTTCCTCTTCCAGTAGGTATCCTAGTGTTCATAGCTTCCACCTACTCTTCAGGTGGAAGTTCAGGAAACAGTGAAGTGGGCTAAGACCTGGGAGGGGTGCTCTGTAGTATTTAAAATTATATGGAACAGCTACTATTTACAATAATAATGGAGCAGTAATCATATGACAGACTCTATATGATCTGGATAACCAGAATGGGACGTATAGGACTTAGAGTAGTGTGCTAATGAAACACAAGTGAAGTGAAAGACAGTAAATTAACCATACATTATGAATGAGAGAAGGGAAACCAGTAGAACAATGCAATTTAAACAGACAAGCAAAGAAGACTAAACAGAAAGAAGAGAAATACAAAAATAGAGAAAAATACTAATAAAATAAAAGATGTAAGAATAATGAAAAATAATAGTACAAATATGCAATAGCTTGCAAGTTCTGTGGAGTAGCAAAGTGAAATTTGTCTCACAGTCTCAACTGTTGGGATGTCCCTCCTTTGGGCCCAGCTCTGGTCTTTTCGCAGTTTCAGGTGTTTTTGTCTCACTTGCAGAAATTTTTAAAAAAAGAAGAAGAAGAAAGAAAGAAGAGATAAAAAGGAAGAAGTAATAAAGATAAGAAGGAGTTAAAAGTTGAAAATAATAATAACAGTAATAAAATAAAGGATTACTTTTAAAAAAGCCCCCCGCTGGCTTCAAACTGGCCAAGCCAGTTTTGCTGGTCTTCCTGGCTGCAGCAGGCTGAGTGGGGATTGGTTTTGCTTTTCTCCCTTCCTGATCTGCACTCCCTCAGCCTCCAGCCCAGTTCCCCAGAAGCCTCTGTTCCCACAGGTTTGGAGTGCACTTTTCCCGGGTTTTCGGCTGGACACCGGAACTTCTGTGGTATGCACTCTTCTCTCCCCCAGGCCTGTGGGCATGCATGCTTGGCCAGGCCTCCTCTGGTCCCTCAGGCTTGGGCAGCACTCTTTCTAGGGCTATGGGAGTATGCTCAGGGCCTACCAAGCCAGCTCAGGAGTGTGGCTGGGCGAAGGGAAGAGGCCACATTGGCTGCTGCAGGAGAATTCCGGGAGCAGCCACTGGGTGCTTTTTTTTTCACTTTTTCTTTTTTGAGAAATTCCTCCTGCTCAAGCCTGCCACTCCATACCAGGGCCTGGCCTCTTACTCAGCCTAATTCTCCATCCAGACCAGGGACTACCCAGATCAGGGCCTGTCATGGCCTGACTCTCAACTTTCCCCAGCACACAGTATAGATGAGTGCTCACAGCCCCTGTGTGTTTGCCACTTCATCCTTATTCCCCTCCCCGTGACTTCAAGCAACCAGGTCTCCCCCAGTGCTGCTCAAACCTTGTTTGGCAAGGAAAAGAGCCATTGACCTGGCTCTCTCCCAAGAACCCTGTGGAAGACCTGGTTGGTGCCAGGCCTGGGGCTGTAGCCACCATGGTCCCCATACTTTTCCCAGGTACATTATTGTCCTCACGCAGTCTGCTAACTATCTGGTTTTTCAATGTCCTCTACAATTTTGGGCCTACTATCTTCATATATGCTGTGGTATTGTTGGCTGTTGGCTCTCTTCCTGAGTAGATTGGCTAGGCGTTTCACCTCTGTGCAGAGGAATTGGACTCGGCTTCCACCTACCTTACTGCCATCTATACAATCTGATTGCATACATGT
>NW_026521594.1:0-37732 GCF_021234435.1 Artibeus jamaicensis | reverse complement strand
ACCTATACTTGATTTACATGATATTTAGATGAGATTTTTTATCTCAGTTTCCAGATTCCAAACAAATCTTAATCCCATAAGACTGGTCTCCTTAAAACAAGATGTAATTAGAACACAGACATAGACAGAAATAAGAATGTGTAAAGATACAGAGAGAGGATACCCATCTACATATCAAAAAAAAAAAGGGCCACAGAGGAAATCAATTATGAGGATACCTTGATCTTGGACTTGAGATCTAAAACTGTGAGAAAATAAATTATTATTGTTTCAGCAATTCAGTATGTACTACTTTGTTGTGACAACCTTAGCAAATGAATACGACTTTTGACAAATAAAACTAGAAGAGCAAAATGGAAGATAACTAATGCAGACAATAAGTGGTATAGATGTTCAGAGCAGAAGAAAACAAACAGAGAAAAGCATTGGGATGGAGAGGTGAAGAAACCGCTCTGGAGGAAGCAAAGTATGTCTGGTTCTAAGAAGAGTAGCAACTTCACAGTGGAAGTATTTGGCAGCCTAGGTGATCAAAGTTAATGTTACCAGAAAATGATAAATTGACACCATGTATTTCTTGATATGATGCATAAGGATTCCACATTACCTCTATAGTGTCCCACCAAAAATTCATAACTTCAATATAATCATGAGAAAAAAACAGACAAACACCAATTGAGTGATATTTTGTAAAACAACTGGTGCGTCCTATTTTATGACCTTGACAATTGTAAAGGTCATAAAAGACAAAGATAGACCATAGAATAAAGAGACTTGACAATTAAATGCAATGTGTGATGAGTGATTGTGAATTGGATCATGGACCAGAATTATGTACATATTACTATAAAAAACATTATTGAGGCAATTGACAAAGTAAGAGCAAAGTCCATAGATTATGGTATTATATCAATATAAATACTCGGATTTTATTGTACTACTGTATTTATGTAAGAGAATATTTTTGTTCTTAGAAAATACACTTGAAAATATTTAGGAAATACAAGAATGAGTAGATATTCTATGGGTAGAAAATAGTCCAAACAACGGCAGGAGTAAAAATTTCCAAGATGTCATTGGGTGCATTTACCTTGAAAAGAAGCAAATATACATTTTTATTAGAAAATATTTATATGAGAATTAAAAGAAGAGTTACTGACATGGGTATGAGTAAGTTTTCCTGAAAGAGAGGATACACAGATAGGAAAAAGGAAACTTTGAAGATAACTTCTTCATTCAAGAATTCTCAGTTTATAAAACAAAACTGAAGGAATGGTAAAGAGAAGAGAGTTCAAGGAAAGAGAGTTCAATAAAATCAAAACAATAAAATGACAGAGACAATAAGAGAAGAAAGTACCTAGGAGTAGTCACCAAGTACTAATGAAACAATGAGACCAAGGGCTGAAAATTCTGTGTGTCACATATTCCTCAAAAATCCATAAAGGGAAGAGATGACTATGTATTCTTCTATTGTCTTCCTAAAACATTAGTGCAGTGCTGGGCACATATTAGGTTTATAAAAATACAAAATTACATCTGAATTTTATATCTCCTCACAAAAGAACAATAACACAAAAAACCCACCTTTTTATCGTGAAACTCCATGATTGATTAAAGTAAGAGTCAGACTCACCATTCCCAGTCATGAATTTATGTAGAAACTCCTCCCAGGTACCAGGCTCTGGGTGTAATTTGGCCATTTGGTAGAAATAATAGTAAGACACAGCCACATCTTTAGCATTTCGTGCCACATAGACCATCTGCAGGGAATATGAGAAATCATAACTTTCTCTCTATCCTTCATAGTTTGTAAACTTTTGCTTACCTTGACAGAAGGCCTATTTTCTCCTTCTATTTTTCCTTCTCTGGGTGTGTATATCTGTCCTGATACAGGATATGCACAACTACGTGATTGTCTTAATGCAAAACTTCTCAACTCTCAGACACTGGTGTTCTCTTTCCTCTAAAAAGAACATCTCTTAAAACATGGAAAGACAAGCATAATAAGAATAACAGTAAATATTAAATTAAAAAATCTTAATATTTTCTAAAATTTAGAATACTTTTCTGCATCATCACTTATCAAAGTTAAAAAATAAATGATTTTTAGAGTTGAAAATACCTACATTTCACTAAAATAAGTTATTATTTGTGTGAATTTCATCAATAAACATTAAACATTCTTCATTCTGTCCATGTTTACAATGATTAGTGTAAGATTAAAATTTATTTTATGTTGAAGGCCTTTCATGTGCTTATGGGTAGAAATTTTCAGTATATTTCCCAATAGAAATGACATTATTATTCCTCATTGATACTTAAGTTTTCCATCAAGTCTGAAGATTTCCATTAAGTCTCATTCTCTCCTGAAATATACCAAATAATACTGAGTTTTCAGACACACATGCAGTAAAAATATTTCTAAGAGAAAATGCATTCAGAAAGAAATCTCCATTTATCTTAGCAAATTCAGATTTTCTTCCTCTTTTCCTACTGAGAGAAAAAGGAAATGAACATTTTTATACTCCCCAATCACTGATAGTAGTTCTCATATTTTGGGACAAGAATGAGAGAAGGAAGGAAATGTCTGGAAAAGGATTTTTCAAAAGATTGATTATGGAGTTCTAACATTTGAAACTCTGCTGCTGATGTAATTTTGTGAGAAAATGCTAAACCTTATAAACATTACCAATCACTTCCTATTTCAATACCAAAAGGTTATGGTGATGAACAAATTGTTTTCTTTTCCTATCATTATCATTTTTAAATCCTTAGGAAAGTCTGTTTTCACTTGCCTCAGGGTGGGCAGAAGATATCTAGAATATATCCCCAGTTCTCTCCAGAGCAAGGCCATAGATTGCGAGGTCTCCTATGGGTTTTTATTTCTTCAATAAAATGATAAACTTTATTTCTACTATCTTATCACTTTTGTTTTATTTATGAGACTTTAAGTGAAAAAAGAAAACATAAACACATGAACAAAGACTAGTTGTATAACAAAACTGAAATTATAATCAATTTTTCAAGAGAAAAACAGCAGGTGTTTTGGTCATTCCATTAAAGATACTGTGGTAAAGCATACTCTAAACATCCTTCTCAGGATTAATGACTGCCTGCCTACCTTCCCAAATTCATTTTTTAACCACACTGAACCTCTTGTAAAATTTGATACACATATTGCTGTTTTACATCTGCTAGCCTATGTACACAGAATTTTCTCTCTGTAAAATGATGTAGTGCATCTAAAAAAGAGCTTCTACTCTTCTTTTAGCATATTGATCAAATTTTTCTTCATCTATAAGATGGTGTTGCCCCATGGTAGCACTTATATTAGTAATATGTAATTATTTTTCACATATATGAATTTCTCCCACAATTTGAAGTACTCTGCAGGACCACATGCTATTTAAATCATTGCATAATGTAGCATAGAAAAGTGACTTGCAAGCAGACAACGCTCAATAGCACAGTATCTGTAGAAATTAAATAAGACAATATACTCTTTGATAACAGAGAATATCTTATTCATGTTTGCATTTATACTGACAATCAAGGTTTCAGGATAAAAGATTTATGTGCATATACTAGCAACAAATATTTAGAAAATGATTAAAGGGTGTGTATGTAGCATATGCATGAGAAAAATTAAGAATATTAATATATCAAAGTATTTAAAGAATAATTATAGATATGAACTATGTTTAGAATTAAATGTGATTTTTAAAACAACAAAGCTGATAGAAGTAAACAGGAAAGAGAATATCATCACGATCTGGGGGATGGCATTTTTAGAAACAAATACAGAATACTCTAATGTTGGTGGAAAAAATATATACTGACATACTGACTAATCTCAAAATTAAGATATTATCATAAGCCTGAAAAAGGAAATACTGAGTGAGTTATGATATAATGAAATAAAAGATCCAAGATGGTGGTGAACTAGGTGAAACCTACATTTGCCTCCTACCAGGAACCAACTAAAAATGCAACTAAAATACAAAAAAGTCAGTCTGAATAACCAAATAAAGTTTTTCTAAACAGAAGGTCTTATAACAAAGAATTTACAGAAGAAGATATATCAAGACTGGTAGCAATAGTGGAGATTCAGAAAAGGCTGGCCTAAAACCAAGACTATTTTACCCAGAAGAGCTATTATTTAAACTGATGGAGAAATAAAGAGCATAAACAAACAAAAAATAAAGAAGTTCATTACTACCAAGCCAATATTATGAGAAAAGTTAAAGGGTCTTCTTGAGGAGAAAGAAGGAGGAGAAGGGGGAAGAAGACAAAGAGGAGAAAGAGAAGAACAAAGAGGAGGAGGAGAAGAGGAAGAAAGCCAAGAAGAGAATAAAGAAGAAGAAAGATAGCTGTGAAGGATAAAATGGCAATAAATATATGACTATCAATAATCACTTTAAAGGCAAATAGCTTAAAAGCTCCAAACGAAAGACGTAAGGTAGCTGATTGGAGAAGAAAATAAAATATATATAATGTATAAATGATGCACCTGAGAGTTAAAAAAGACACAGACTAAAAGTAAGAGGATGGAAAAAGATTTCTTGCAAAAATAAACTTTAAAATAAAAACTATAAAGAAACAAAAAACACTACATAATAATAAACGGATCAAGACTACAAAAGGATATAACCTTTGTACACATTTATGCACCCAGCATAGATTCAACTAAATATATAAAGCATATCATGATGGACATAAATAAAGAGAGAGACCAACAGTAATAGAGTAAACAGTAAGGGGCTTTAACACTCCATTTACATCAATGGATAAATCTTTCAGGCAGAAAATCAAACAGGAACAGCAGCCTTAAATGACATACTAGACCAGAATAATTTAATTGGTATCTTCACAGCATTTCACCCCATATCTGTAGAATACACAATATTTTTAAGTAGACATGGAACATTTTCTAGATTAGACCAAATGTTGGCAGGCAAGACAAGTCTCAATAAATTTAAGAAGATTGAAATCATATCAAACATTTTCTCTGACCATAATGGTATGAAAGTAGGAATCAATTGCAAGAAAATAACTGAAAAACACACAAAGACAAAGAGGCTACATAACAGGCTACTAAACAATAGATGGGTTAACAGTGAGATCAAGAAAAAAAATCAAAACATACCTTGAAACAAATAAAAGTGAGAACAAAACAAACTAAAACCTATGGAACACAGCAAAAGCAGTCCTAAGAGGGAATTTCAAATCATTACAGGCATAACTTAGAAACAAGAAAAATCTCAAATAATTAAATAAACAACAAGCAAAGACCAAAGTGAGCAGAAGAAAGGAAATACTAAAGATCGAAGCGGAAATAAATGAAAGAGTCTAAAAAACAATACAAAAATTTAACAAAACCAAAAGTTAGATCTTTGAAAGAATAACTAGATTAAAAATTCTTTAACCAGACTCATCAAGAAAATAAGAGAGAAGACCCAAATAAATTAAATCATTAAGGGGAGAAGTAACAACTGACACCAAAAAATACAAACAGTTGTCCAAAAATATTATGAAGAACAATAAGGCAACAAAGTGGGTAATCTGAATGAAAGGGATAAATTCCTAGAACTATACAATGTTCCACATCTGAATCAGGAAGAATTAGAATATATGAATAGATTGATGGCAAATAATGAAATTGAGGTAGTAATCAACTCCAAATGACAAGAGTCTTGAACCCAATGGCTTCAATGGTGAATTTTACCCAACATTCAAAGAAGAGCACATATTCTTCTCAAACTATTTTAAAAAATCCAAGAGGAGGGAAGGCTTCCAAGCTCTATTCATGAAGCCAACATTATCCTAATTTCAAAACCAGATAAAGGCACTACAAAGAAAGAAAATTACATGACAATAACCTTGATTAAAATAGGTGCTAAAGCCCTCAACAAGATAGTAGCAAACCAGGAGGTCCAGCAGCATACTCAAAGGATCATACACCATGATGAAGTAGGGTTTGTTTAGATTTAAAGGATCAAGGGAATACAAGGTTGGTACAATATCTGCAAATTCATTAAGCAGGTACACAACATTTACAAAATGAAAGATAAAAACCACCTGATCATATCAATAGAGATAGAAAAAGTAAGTCAGATATACATAATGAAATGCCTTATATCAGTGGTTCTCAAACATTAGCATGAATCAAATTCACCAGGTCTTATTAAAACCCAGATGGTTGGTCCCTACCCCTACTGTTTCTGATTCAGTAGGTCTGAATCAGACCTGAGAATTGGTACTTCTAATGAGCTACTTTTATCCAGGGTACCATATTTTGTGACCCAGAAGGCTACATTAAATAAAACAGAAACAAAAATGACAAGATGATAATAACTGATCTCACAAACATGTTAAATGAAATTAACTAAATATTCAAGAATGTATATTTGATGGTTACAGACAAAACAAGCAAACTAATTCATGGTGAAAACTTTCTGGATGGGATTATCTTTGGAGATAGGGATTCTTGCGTAGAATTGTACTGGAACAAAGATTTTCAGGTGTTTGTAATGTTCAATTTCTTTTTTAAAAAATATTTTATTTATTTTTAGAGAGAAAAGAAAAGAGGAGGAAAGAGAGGAAGAGGACAATGATGTGTGAGAGAAACATAGATTGGTCCCCTCTTGCATGCACCCCACCCAGGACCTGGCCCACAACACAGGCATGTGCCCCAACTGGGAATCTAACTGGAGACCTTTAGGTCCACAGGCCAGACCTCAATCTACTGAGCCACACCAGCAAGGGTGCAGTGTCCAATTTTTTTATCTCAGTGCTGGGTTTGTGGTTATGTTCACTTTGTGAAAATTCTTCAGGGTATAGATAATAATATGTGAACTTCCTCCCTTTTCTAATAAAAGTAATATATTACTTTTGAATTAAGATGATTATTAACAAAGAAGTCTAAAACTAATCCATAAATTAAGTATTTTATATGTAAAATATACACACATCTATAAGCATACATATATAAATATAAAATTTAATAAATAATGTATATCATTTATATTATATATCATATATCAAATATATAATTTAGATATAATTATATATTTTATAAATATAATACAGAAGTTATATATAATTATCTATTTATGAATTACTACTATACTGAGTTCACGAATAAGCAGGTGTGGGGTTATTTAAATATATATTGTTCATAAGTGATGAAGAGATTTAGACAGAAAGACAGACATTTTAGAGAATTAAAACCTAAGAGAATCTCAGGGCTTGGGCCCCGAGTAATCCCTTACCAACAGCACTGAAATCCATTGGTATCTTGATCTTTAGGTTATACGGACCACATGATTAATTTTCCAATGATTTACCCAGAGGTTGAAATCCCCCATCTTAATGTCCACATAATTAGTAAAAGATATTACAACACAAATAAGGATTTTTTCTTAAAATTTGCTACCTTGCAGTTATTCTTCCAAAAGGAATAAGGAAGAAGTTGAACAGGCAAGTGTGTTTTCACTAGTCGAGGAGACTGCATGTTTTTCAAAGCCTCAATGCCTACAAGCATAAAAATTAAATTATATTATACATGTGGAACAAAAAAGGTCCATTACAACAGAACCGAACACTTTGTAAACTTTAACCCCACTACATGGCTTGAAATGGCTATATGGCTAAATGGCCTCATAAAATTCTAAAATCTGCAATGACATTCTTTAAGTGATAAATCCTGGTTAGTTAGGCTGTTTTATTGCCTATGAATAGTAGAGTTTATTATTGTTATAAGTGTCTATAAAATATTCAGATATACCTGATGAGGCAGCAACAACACTAGGTCAAATTTTAAAATGTCAAAATTTTCTTGCCTTTATTTTTCTTATTATCTCATCTACACTGCAAGAAATGTCTTTCCAGCTTTCTTTTTGAAATTTTAAAATATCTCTTTTAATTTGTTTTTAATTCCAGTTGACATACAATGTAATATATTAGTTTCATATATACAACAGGGATTATACATTATAATATTTTACGAAATAATCCCAGTTTAAGTCTGGTACCATTTACATTCCCATGACTATTTTTATAACTGGCAACTTGCACTTCTTAATCTCTTTCCAACTTTCTTATATTAAATTTTTGAAAGTTGTGAGCTTCATGGCTACTTTTAAAATTTTTGATAATGTAAGTTCTTATATGCACACAATTCTTTTTCTTGAGTCTCTGGACATCTGCTAACCAGCAGCAGATATGACTCTATATTGGACGAAACACTAAATTTTTCTTATATAATGATCACCTAATATTCAAATGTTAAAGACTTCCTCCTGACCTGATAATAAAAAATATACCCATCAAAATCTCCTCTGATATAGATATTATCTTTGGGTGAAAGAGGACTATAGTATGGTTGTTAGAATAACCAAATTCTTATTTGGTTATTATAGAAATGTATGATTCAGCTGTTTGAGCTCTGTCTGTATCATCTTTTCTATCAGGACTCCTCTAGACACCACAGAAAAAAGGAGGGAGTGGAATTTACTCCTATGGTGAAAAGGAACATTAAGAGAAAATACCGTTTTCAAATCCAGGTACTATAAGTTCCATGAATGGCACTCGGTCGTATATTGCACCCCGTTTACATTTCTCTGTATCCCCATTGTTATAGATCAAATCCAGTATTTCACTGACCCAGGTTGTGCCTGAAAAACAAATAGAAAGAACTCTAAACTTGGCTGTCAAAAAGAGTGTGAGAGGGTCACAAGAAGTTCTGCAACATCAAAAAAATGTGCTCTTTGTATTTATTCCTTTTATTTCTTCTCTTTTCTCCTAGTAGACATCCTTGTCTCTCTTGAACATATACATATGTATTGTGTATAAAATTTGATGAAAATAGTCACAAAAGTAGAACTTCAAAAGAAAGCAAAATGGGGTATAAAAGAGACATTGTGGACGCTGGCTGGGTAGCTCAGCTAAGTTAGAGCTGATAAGCCAAGTTTGTGGGTTAGAGCTCTGGTCAGGGCATATATAAGAAGCAACCAATGCGTGCATAAATAAGTGCAACAACAAACCAATCTCTCTCTCTCACTCTTTCAAAATCAATATGTAAAATTTTTAAAAACAGAGCAACATTGTGTAAGTAATAATAGCTCATCTTCCTGTGTGGGATAGATAAGGGAAGCAGCTAATTTTAATGATTCTGAATACCAGTTTGTACATTTCCTATTAATATCAAAAACCCTATTATCCTTTGGGACTGAAGGTTACTTCTGGGGAAAGTGTTCAACATTTGGTGGAGGGGTGAAGACAAACAAGAGGTTGAAAGGAAACGAAGGGAACTTTGTGTGGTTGTATCTGTGCTGACCACTAACACTACAGATCGGATCTGTGGGACACTAACAAAATCAGAGACTGCATATCCTGTTTGAGCACAGCCGATCAAGTCACTCTGATCTTTATTAACTGTGCCTTCATCCTTTGAGAAATGGATCTAATATACTTGAGCATTCTACTTAACTATGTGACTTGATGATCCAGTTATCAAGGTACTGCTACAAAAGCCATTATAAGACACAGGGGGAAAAGGTCTTCTTAACTCTTCATTTCCTTCCTCTTTACCAAATGTGTAACTGGTAGTTCCTAAGTGAATAACCATGTGTGGAAGCTAAAAAATTTATTTGAATAATCAATGTATACAAACAGTAAATTTTTAGAAAAATGAGCTGCATTTGGAAGTATCTTTGAATTGGTTCCAGATGTTAGAGTACTTTAGGCCCTGTTTTTGTTTAGTACTTTCTGTGGACAATTCTAACTCCTTCTTGTCCCTAAATCATGAGTACAAGGCTCTCATCTCCATTCTTCTAACTCGGAAAATTACAGTGCTAAGTAAAAGTTGAGGCATATCAGTTTTATACCTGAATATTTTGTTGCCTGATCTGGCTTAGGCTTAAGCAGTGATTCACAGAACAAAAAAGACCTAAATTCAACACATTTTCTGTCAGTAGGTGGTTCAAATTTCGGTGTATGTATCTGATTGAAAAAAAGGCCAATATAGATATGCTTTCAATTGAAAGTGTTTATTTTCTGTGACTTTAAAAAATGCATGGTTTAACTCATATAAAGAATTAGTTAACTCGGAGCTTAACTTGGAACAAAATAAGAGAAAAAATGACCAAAGAGAGTATATGATTTATTTATTTGTACTCATTTAGCCATCTAACATTTAGTGCATCAGAAAAAAGTCAGCTTCAAAGAGCACCATTGTAGATGAACTATTTGTGTACTCTACCCTCTAAAGATTATCTTAACAGTTTCCTGTCTGTAAATATATCAAAAATAGATAAAACAGATGAGCATGTACATTCTCAGTGATTGCCCTCTCTTTCCATACCTTCTATCTCAACAGGAAAATGCAAAGTAGTTTTGGTTCCAAATAATTTGGATTTGGGTGACTACTCAGAGAGGAATGTAAGCAGTAAGAAAAAAACAAGCTTTTGACAAAACGAGATTGTTTTTCATTCTGTAAAAATCTGTATGGTTTATGTATTTTCTGGTAGGCCCCCATTGCTCTCACAATGTTCGTAATGTTGGCACACTAGAATTCCATGAATTCTAGGCTTTCTTCCAGGACTTGTTATATATTCCTTTGAAGTAATTTTAATATTTGTAAGTTACAAATAAGATCAGTGGTTAATATACTAATTAAAAGTATCTTTTTCTCCCTTTTTATTAAGAAATGAGACAAGAATCTAAATGAAAGTTGACAATAGAGTTTAGTAATTAGAAAAGCTGACTGAACAGAGAGCCCAGAAATCAACCCAACTCTCTACAGTCAATTAATATTTGACAAAAGAGGCAGTAACATAAAATGGAGTAAAGATAGCCTCTTCAGCAAATGGTGTTGGGAGAACTGGACAGCTACATGCAAAAAAATGAAACTTGAGGACCAACTTACACCATACACCAAAATAAATTCAAGGTGGATAAAAGACTTAAATATAAGCCGTGACACCATTAAAGTCCTAGAGGAGAACATTGGCAAGAAAATCTCGGATATTCCACGCAGCAACTTTTTTACTGATATGTCCCCTAGAGCAAGGGATATAAAGGAAAAAATAAACAAATGGGATCTCATCAAAATAAAAAGCTTCTGCGTGGCTAAAGAAAACAGTATTAAATTAAAAAGACAATCAACTGTATGGGAAAACATATTTGCCAGACAAAGGTTTAATCTCCAAAATAAACAAAGAACTTACATGACTCCACTCTAGGAAGACATCAAACCCAAATAAAAAATGGGAAAAGGACTTGAACAGACACTTTTTTAAAGAGGACATACAGAATATCCAGAGACACATGAAGAGATGCTCAATATCGTTAGCTATCAGAGAGATGCAAATTAAAACCACAATGAGATACCACTTTACACCAGTCAGGATGGCTATAATAGACAAAGCAACAAACAACAAATGTTGGAGAGGTTGTGGGGAAAAGGGGACCTTAGTTCACTGTTGGTGGGATTGCAGACTGGTACAACCATTATGGAAAACAGTATGGAATTTTCTCAGAAAAATAAAAATTGACCTGCCTTTTGACCCAGCAATTCCACTGGTAGGATTATACCTCAAGAATCCTAAAACATCAATTTCAAAGAACCTATGCACCACAATGTTCATAGCAGCACAATTTACAATAGCCAAGAGTTGGAAGCAACCTAGGTGCCCATCAGTAAATGAATGGATCAAAAAATTGTGGTATGTATACACAATGGAATTCTATGCAGCAGAGAGAAAGAAGGAGCTACTACCCTTTGCAACAACATGGATGGAACTGGAAAGCATTATGCTGAGTGAAATAGGCCAGGCATTGAAGGCAAATACCATATGATCTCACCTTTGACAGGAAGCTAAAGAATAAAACAAACAAGCAAACAGAATAAAAACAAAGACACTGAAATAGAGAACAAGTGGGCAGAGACCAGAGGGGAGAGGGAAGGGAATTTAAGGGGAAAAAGGGGGAGGGATTTTGAGGAACAAGTATGAAAGACACAGGGATGAGGACTGGGGGGGGGGGGGGGGAATGGGAGGGAGGGGGGAGATGGGGCGGGGGGGGTGGGATGGGAGAAATAGCTTAAAAAATATACTTGAAAAATAACTAAATAAAATTTATTAAAAAAAAAAGAAAAGCTGACTGATCATGGGTTCAAGTAAATGAGGTGGTTCACAGGCTGAAGACAGCCTCTCATATCTCTGATCTTTCTCTCCATCTATCCCTGGGTAAACTGGGAGACTGTATCACAGAAAGATCTGAAGAAATAAAAAGTGTTCTTACTGAGTCATCTTAAATTCTCTTTTCTGAGACTCTATGCTAACAATAGCAGTTCTTTAAATTTATAACAAAGTATTTCTAAACATTTATAAAACATATTTAAAGCAATAAAATATTGATATTTTATAAAATATTTTTCAAAAGTTAAAATGAACAACATATTTAAACATTAAAATGTATAGAAATATATATGTCTATATATTCATATTCTAATATACCACTATCCTTTTTATATGCAATTTTAATAATTTTTATTTGAATTTAAAAGGGAACACAAAACAAAGCATTAATTTTCCTTCATATAGAGCCTGCATTTAATTGTGGGCCTTTCAGAATTAGAAGACAGTTTGCCTAATTTGGAACAAAATTACCCCAGCAACAGCTACAGTGTTTGCTTGGCAAGTGATCTGCAGAACAGCAGGCTTACACTTAATGGATCAATATCTGATCAACAAGTACCTTTGAATGCTGAGGGGATTAGGGGTGCCAATCCTAACTTTGGACTCCCCCAAATCTTAACTACAGACATCCCTCCCCAGTATTCACAGGAAGTTTGTTTCATGACTGCTGCAGATCCAAAATCCCCAGATGCCGAGGTCTCTTGTGAAAATGATGTAGGACAATGCACACAGTCAGCTCTCACATCCACAGATTACCATCTGAGGATTGAAAACACTGTTTTCCACTGGTGGTTGGTTGAATCAGCTGATATACAACCCAAGGATATGGATGGTCAATTGTATATTTTTTAAAGAAAATCCATATACAAGTGGACCTTGCAGTTCAAACCCATACTGTTCAAAGGTCAACTGTAGAAATAAACTTTAAAAAGCTCTTACCAGATTTGGGGTAGGTGGAGATCAAAAGGTCATCTGGTCGGGATTCAAATGACTCCACCTGGGACCACTCCTCAGCAATGCCCCAGAAGAGAGGGACACCCTGAACATCCACTAACTCCCTTCTGTAGGGACTTGGCTTGTCATCCATTTCTGAGGAACTAGATTTTACATAAAAGGGCACAAGTTAAAAAGTCTTTGTTTTAATAGCATGGATCAAATAAAAATGAGTTTTATTAAATGAAATAATATTCCATTCCTCTAGATTCCAACAGCATCAGATCACAGGACTACTGTGCATTATTAATTAGCAGAAGGAAAAAAATGTCTTTTAAAATCCATTGAGGGCTTACACCATTTATTTTCATATTCACTGTTTATACAGTAATATCATCAGTACTTTTTATGTGTACTTTATTGTGTACAGCTTTTCCTCAGGCAGAGACTTCTGGGACATGTAATAAAGCTACAGGACTTTGAAGTGTCTTTCTTTACCACCACACTGCTAATTCACTGCAGTGGGAATCTAATTCACTGCAGTGGGAAGGAAGGCCCCATAATTGCATTGAGCAGCCTTAACTATTAAACCAGCAGTAGTCTAACCTGGTAGGCTATTTCCTTCTCTTAAAAAACTGCCTGTGCTGGTAAAAGTAAATCATTCCAAGTTATCTATAAGAGACTATAAGAATAAAAGAGGGTCAAGAAGAATAGAACCTGAGGTAAGTGTAGCACTGGAAGTACATTGCTGTGACGAACTTTTTAGCATTAGTGTTATCATAAGCCATTTTATATTCTTCAGATGTCACGTGTAAAAAAGTGGAAAAGCCTGAAATATAACTTAAATCCTACTCCAAAACACATTGCTTCCCAATTTAGCATGAGCTGAATAGTTATTTTTCTTTCTCTAGTTCTAAGAAAATGATTTAAAAGCCTTCCTGAGGCCCCTTAGAGCTGCTGAATCTTTTTGCAGTAATTAAAATTCAGAAGTCTCCTAAGTCCATGGACATAACTTAGCTTGCACCTTTTTCCACAGTGTCAATATTTTTATCTTCTTTTTTTATTTCTTTATTTTCTACCTTTCTCCTACCTCATCCAAGTCCCTTTTGATTTTAAAGGGTTTTTGAAGTTGCAGGATATAAAATCGTACATAAAAATCTGTTGTATATGTATATACTAATAAAAATATCACAAAGAGAAATTAATAAAATAACCCCATTTGTAAATAAAATGCCTAGAAGTAAATTTAACCAAATAAGTAAAAGACCTGTATAGTGAAAACTGTAAGAAACTAGAGGAAGGAAACTGAAACAAAAAACACAAAAATACATGGAAAGATATTCTGTGCTCATGGATTAAAAAAATGAACACTGTTAATGGCTGTACCACCCAAGGTAATCTACAGATTCAATGAAATCTTATCAAAATTCCAATGACATCTTTTACAGAAATAGAACAATCCTAACATCATTATGGAACCAAAAAAGACCCAAAATAACCAAAGAAATCTCAAGAAAGAAGAACAAAGCTGGACAGGCATGTTGCTCCATGATTTCAAACTATCCTTAAGTATGGTATTTGATATTTTTGACCATATATCCTTCTGACACTTTCTTGATGTTTCTGTTACCACATTCTGGTCGATCTTTTATCTCTTTTCTTCTCAATTTTTCAAAGGAATATTTAGGACAGAATTGTTGTTTTCCTTGGAGTCCCATAGTTCCTAGTTGGCTCTGTTATTGTACACACATTTCCATGATTTTAACCACTGCCTGTGAGCTGATCCTCCACAAGGCAGAGTTATCATTTGTTTGTTCTGGGACCTACATATTCAAATGCTATTGTCCACTTTTGCCACATGTTTCTTAGACACCTCCAATTTAATAATCACAAATTTAACTCATGAACCTTGCTCTTCAGTGACCAGTTCTTGTCCTAGAGTCACTATGTATCTTGTCATTTAGTGATACCACATTCACCTCACCACTCAAGTCTGAAATCTGGAAGTCATCTTAGATTCTGTCTTCTCCTTGAATTTTCCAGATCCAACTGACTCACAAATATGATTTTTTTTAAGTATCCCTGTGAAAAGCAGCTTTTTTTCATGAACCAGTTTAGCAGTCAAGACTCTAAGGTCTCCAGATTTATAATTAGTATGCTAGACCTGTTATTCACTACCAATGTGACTCTGGGCAAATCAAAATGCTGAATTCAATTTTCTAATAATAAAAATGGAAATGAAGATTTACTAATTTTATGCAGCTATTGTGGTAGAGAAATAATATGATATAGTGTGTATGTTGATAAAACATGACGTATATTTGGTAAAAGGTAACTACTACTAATATTATTATTATTACCCATAAAAATACATATATGTCAACATATATCCTTATCCTCATAAACCCTGTACTATGGCAATGCTATTAAAATATGTCCCCTTATCTCTGAGCTCATTTCCTCCTTTCTCCCTGCCAACTCTCGGTAAGATGTCTTCAAAAACCTGAGCACAACTACAACAGTGAAAGGGTAAAGTATCAAGAACTGATCCTCCCTCTGATTACCTCCACTGAACTTAGACTTGAGCCTCTAGCAAGAAGCAGCAGAAAGGAAGAAATAAAGAAAAAATAAAGAAATAAAGAAGGAAGGAAGGAAGGAAGGAAGGAAGGAAGGAAGGAAGGAAGGAAGGAAGGAAGGAAGGAAGGAAGGAAGGGAGGGAGGAAGGAAGGAAGGGAGGGAGGGAGGGAGGGAGGGAGGGAGGGAGGGAGGGAGGGAGGGAGGGAGGGAGGAAGGAAGGAAGGGAAAAGGAAAGAAAAGAAAAGGGAAAAAAAGAAAAGAAAGAAAAAAGCATCCTCCCCCTCACATATAGCTGTTACAATTGCATATCTGTTTCTTTGAGCTGACACTGCTACTTCTCTTATCTATTTGGAAAACTCCTGTTTGTTTCTCAAAATCTTGTACAAATTACACATCCTCTGAAAAGCCTTCCTCATGACCTAAAAACAAATCTCTCTTTTCCATTAAAAACTTCCTCTTTTCCATTTTCTTCTCTTGAATATACTGATATTATTTGATACATTTTTTAGTGTGTTGTTATTGTCAGTTCACAATGCCTGTTTCTTTGATTAGAACTTAGGTTCCTAGTCCCAGGAGTCCTTTCCTTTATTGAGGTTAATAAATGTATCCTAAAATGAAATGAATTTCCCCTAATGCTCTAGGAGGAATAACCAGGGATTAAACTATTTTATGTTATAGCTTTACCTTTATAACTTTGGCTAACAACATAACACTGTGGGATATACTGGAAAGTATTTGTTAATAGGTCACAAACCCACTCAACAAGGAGTTTATATTCTAAATCATTGTTCGAAATACACACACTCTCTCATACACACATACACACCCACAACCCTATTTTCAGTATATGTATTGTTATTGAAGTTTCACAAAAGTCTTCCAATTTAAATACTATTTATCCCCATTTTATCAAGGGGGAAATTAACATAGAGGAAGTTAAGAAACTTGCCCAGGTCACACTGTCAATAAATGGGTTGAGCCCAAACAGTCTGACAACAGAGTCGGCAACATTAATTACTTTTCTGTACTACTTCCTAAATATAAACATTGAAGAGATAAATTCCAATACAAAGCAACATAAGAGAATTGCCATATTATGTCAACATGCTTGTCAGGTCTGTAGTACAGGTTGTATACTTTATTTTTGACCATGAAATTTAGTTAGAGATACAAAAGAATATTCTTGGTAGATTCTTTATTCCTGACTTATTATTTTATCATTATTATTTTTATTGTTGTTCAAGTACAATTGTCTCCATTTTCACCCCACCTCAGCCCCCCACCCTACCCATCCCTGCCTCCCACATTCAAACTTACCCCCTTTGGCTTAAATTTTGAAAAAAAAATTGAAAAGAATTTATTTTGGTATATAATGTGAATACCCACAAACAGTATAAAATTCAAGAACTTTGTTTTTAAAATTTTTGATGTTTTCTTTAGACATTTCTTCACAAAATGAAATAAGATGTTAGTTGTATCCTTTACTGAGATGCTTGAAATTTTTGCCCAGTGGAAATTTGTGGGAAAGCTTTAGAGAGCCCTAAAAGTTAATCAGTAACTTTTTATTTAATTTTTTTGAAAAAGAATATTCTAGGCAGAAAAGATAAAGAAACGGTATTTTTTTTGCTCAATATTGTATAGATTAAGGTGCTTTATAAATATATGAAGATTTAATCTACTATGGTGCATATGAAATGAGTTTTAGAAAACCTGATTTACACTATTAATTTATTTCAATATTTTACTTATTATTTATATTTTTTAAATAAGTGTATAAAATTTTATTAGAACCATTTCCGAAGGGATAAATTGTCTATTTTTAAACTTGTTTTATGTGTGAAAGCTCTATAATATTGTAATTTAATTTATGTATTTTTGTATTATTTGGAGTACCTGTGCTTTGTTAATATGTGGTTTTTTTAGGTCATCCTTTGAAGAGGAAGTAATTACATTAATTTATTCAAATTTTGCATGAGTTCAATAGTTTAAATTAGCATTACAACTCCTACAGCACCCAAGCAATGAAGTTAAATTTAACTTACCTTTAGACTCCTGAGAACTAAATGGTCCTCAAGTTAAGAATCAAATCAAAATATCATTAGAAGGATGATACCCTTGAGTGGCATAGAACACTATGTGAGAGAGATTGAGTTGGTAAAAGCTCATGAAATGTTGTAGATGATCATGTGCCTTAGGCATCTTTTGTTTACTTCTCTGAAGATGTCCCTTGACATACAACTTCCTCTAGAGGATAACTGTAAGACTGTGGAAACAATTTAATAGCCTTCATGCTGTGAAAGTCATTGTTAGTCCATGTTTGCCTGAATGAAACTATGGACTCTTCTGCCCATTGGTGTGTTACAGGTAGAAGTAGAAAAATCAGGTTTCATAGTTTTTGAAATATTGTACCTAAAGATATGGCATGCCTTAGTCATTAAAAAAGTAAATAATAAACAGAAAATGCATTACTGGATTCTCCCAGAAAGTGATATTTTTATATTTAACAGACTCTTAATCTAAAAAAAAGCAGGTTTTATTAACCTCTTTTTAAATATGTAAAAGCTAAACTATTATAAGCATTAGAATGCTGTATTTGTAGGAGTTTTATAAGCACAGCATTGGGAACCTGAAGACTGGCATTAGAGCCCAGCTCTTCCACAAACCAACAGTCTGACCCTCATACATACGTCATATTTCTGAGTCATATTTTACCTGTCTTAAAAATATGGCAAATGTACAAAGTGATCACTCCAGTTTGTTTCACCTCTAAAATTATACAACTTTAAGTGAGATTAATATTCTTTGATTAGCAGACTATATTCTTTAGCCACAACAAAAGAAAGAAGAAAAGAATGAGCAGTTGAAAAAATTAGTCCTTTATCACTGAAAAATCCCATAAAAATACTGTTTCACTTTTATAAAAACTGCACATCTACTTTAATAAAAGTTTCTAATTTATAAAAACTGAAAAGTGATAAAATGCAGTTCTGTACTTTACACATGACCTGTGGCAGTTTATCTCTGAAATAATTGAGGCAATTTCTTGGTATTTGACTATTGCATTTTGTTGTTCACTGCACACCTAGAAAAAAAAGCCATGTTCTTTTCCAACATACTGTAATTTATTTTATTTTTTAAATTTTTTCAAAAATATTTTATTTATTTTTAGAGAGAGGGGAAGGGAAGGAGAAAGAATGGGAGAGAAACACCAATGTGTGGTTGCCTCTCATGTGTCCCCTACTGGGGCTCTGGCCTGCAACCCAGGCATGTGCCCTGACTGGGAATTGTACCAGCAACCCTTTGCTTCACAGGCCCATGCTCAATTCACTGAGCAACACCAGCCAGGGCTTCATACTGTATTTTATAAATAATCTTATTTTGTATTCCATAATCAAATTTAGTTAGCAAAAAAAAAAATCCATGGAGTAGTATTAAGGCATAGGCCATGAGGAAGAATAATATTTATCGAACATTTATAGGCATTATACTCTCCATATCATCTATTTCTACTTGATAACTTGAAACTACAAATAATAATAGTTTTGAAATTCATATGATCTTCAGGAATTTTCAGAGATTATGCAACTTTCCCAACTACAATAAACTTACAAGTAGTAAAATCAGGTATCAAATTCTGGGGTGTAACACACCTAATGGGAAAGCACTTAGCTTTGTTGCTGGACAGGGGGCACTGCTAGAAAATCTAGAATGTGCCAACTCTTAGCTTTGGGGCAAGAGCACTTTTTTATTTTTGAGCACAGACATGTTCATTTTATTGGATGGTATCCAGTTCATAATATCATTGTCACTGTATCCTTGTCATTTTTTATAATTTCATAAATGAAATAATTTAATGCATATAAAGATACAGCATGCTCCTGGCATATAAAAATCGCTCAATGTAGCTCATGTATTACTAAAAGTATCATCTTACAACCATTTATATCATCCTAATCTGAAAGTTCATGCTCTATTTTATTTTTAACACTGCCTTAAATCAAAGAAAATTGTTCATTATTTCAAAAGAAAAGAAATAGTTTACCTAGACAACTATCCACTATTCATCACTCAGTGCCACATAAAAATGAGATAATAGGTCTAAGGTTTTATGTTTAATCTCTGCCTTATAGTTAGTCTTTAGCAAGTCATTAACCCTATAAATGCTTGGAAGTTTAGCCTTTAAGTGGAGATAATTGCACTTACCTGTCTCCTCCAACTTATACAGAATTCTAATGTTAAATACACCCCATTTTTGATATCCTCAGACAATTAATTGTACATAGTCAGGAAGTACTGGGTACCATTTGCTTTAAGCAGTATTGTATTTTTAGGGTCTTTTAACATAGGCATTTGTTGTAAAAGAGTTAATTTGGGGTCCCAAGGGCCTAATGAAATCCAGAACACTGCTTCCCAGTGTCATAGCAATGGAAGACTGATGAGATCATCATCTATGTCCTAAAAGGATAAACAACACTGCTTCTAATAGGCCTTGCTTGTTTGGCAGCCTTAATTAAATATATGTTTGAAATAAGATAATAACATGTACAACATTAAAAACATGTGTATGTGTGTGTTTGTGTATGTGGGTTTGTGAACTTTATTTCATCTTTGCTTCTTTTTCAATGATTTGTTTTCCTATCACCATTGTATTGTATGATTTTAGCTGCAGATTTAAGTAGGAGATTGAGAAATAGAAAATACCCTGCAGACAGGGTATTTCAAGACAGGTTGACTGAAAGTGTCCTGTTTTATTAAATCAAAAGTAAGCAAAAGTGGGTAGGTGAAGAAATAAACATTTATGGAACATCAACTGCAGACTGGGCTAAGTTTTATAGGACCTTTGAAGTACGATTTCAAATAATTTATGTAAATTTTCTTTACCATAATGTCTTCATTTGTAAAATTATTTTATGTTCCATTATGTTGGATAGTTGTGAAAGACCAATAAAATTCTAACAACAAAATGACCATAATAGTAACTTAGCCTTATACAAATTTTTGAGATATATATTATTTATTTCCATCTTCTAGTGAAAAAAAAAATGAAGCTTGGAGAACTTAGGAACATTTCCTGAATTCAAAAACCATATACATAAAGAAGTAAAATTTGTAACCAGTTTTATGGGTTCTGAGACCATGATTTTACTTTTTCTCCTTTGATTAAATAATTTTCTTTTTAAAAAATCTAATATGGAAGTGTTTATTATTTTAAATTTGTCACCACAGCTTTGGCCAATTTCCAGAGATTTTAATACCTATTTTTCATTTACATATAATTTGTGTTTAATTATGTGATGACTGCTGACCCAATAGGTAATTTAAAAAATACATATTTGGTTTGGCTTTAATTTTCTAATCAACTGGATTTTACAATAACAAATTTTAATTAGATTCTCAATGTTAATTTGCTGGCCTAGAAAAGGCAAATATTACAAATTCTACATTGTAGATTTGATGGTGATTTCTTATACAAATATATGATCATTTTGTTGCAAGTTTATTATCTATTGGCATTACGAGCATAAATCTACTATTTATATGTGCACATACAAATACAATTAATATCAATATATTATTTAACTGTTTATTAAATCCATTGGGGTGACATTGACTAATAAATTATATATGTTTCAGGTGTAAAATTTTATCATATTGTCCATCATCTGTATGTCATATTGTGTTCATCTAAAGTCAGATCCTCTTCCTTCACCATTTATTCCCCCTTTACCTTCTTTAACCTCCTTCAAGCTCCCTTTTCATCTAGTAATCACCAAAGTATTGTCTTTGTCTATATTTTTTGGCTTAATCCCTTCACCTCTTTCACCCAGTCCCCTAACCCTACTCCACTCCAACAGCTGTCAGTCTGTTCTATGAGTCTGTTTCTGATTGTCAGCTTATTTTGTCCATTAGATTTCACATTTAAGTGAAATCATAATATTTGTTTTGCTCTGACGGGCTTATTTCACTTAGCATAACACTCTCCAGGCTCATCCATGTCATTGCAAAAGGTAAGATTTCTTCTTTATTACAGCCAAGTAGTATCCTGTTTTGCAAATGTACCACAACTTTCTGATTCATTCATTTACTAATAGGCACTTGGGCTGCTTCCAAAACTTGGCTATTGCATATAAGGTTGCAATGAACATAGGAATGCATATATTCTTCCAAATTAGTGTTTTTGGTTTCTTTGGCTAAATTCACAGAAGTGGAATTACAGGGTCATATGGCAGTTCCATTTTTAATTTTTTGAGAAAACTCCATACTGTTTTCCACAGTGGCTGCAACAACCTGCATTCTCATCAAGAGTGCACAAGGGTTTCCTTTTCTCCACAACTTCACCAGCACTTATTGTTTGTTGATTTATTAATAATAGTTGTTTTGACAAGTGTAAGGTAATATCTCATTGTGGTATTAATTTACATGTCTTGATGACTAGTGACATTGAGCATCTTTTCATATATCTGTTGGACATTTGTATGTCCTCTTTGGAGAAGTGTCTATTCAGGTCTTTTGCACATTGTTTTGAATTGAGTTGTTTATATTTTTGGTGTTGAGTTGTATAAGTTCTTTACATACTTTGAATACTAACTGGTTATCAGATGGATCATTGATGAATATGTTCTCCCATTCAGTGAGTTGTCTTTACATTTTGTTAAAGGCTTCCTTCGTTGTGCAAAAACTTGTTAGTTTGATGTAGTCCCATTTGTTTAATTTTCTTCTTTTTCCCTTGCTCAAGGAGGCATATCTAAAAAATATTGGTGTGAGAAATGTATAATATTTTACTGCCTATGTTTTATTCTAGGATTTTTATGGTTTTGAATATCACATGAAAGTATTTAGCACACTTTGAGTTTATTCTTGCATACGGTATAAGAAGATGGCCTAATTTTATTTGATTTTACCATATAGCTGTCCAATTTCCAAATTTATTTATTGAACAGACTATCTTTACCCCATTGTAATTTCTTGCCCCCTTTCCAAATAATAATTAACCAAAAGGGCATGAGTTTATTTCTAGGTTCTCTATTCTGTCCCATTGATCTATATATCAGTTTTTATTATGTACCATGCTGTTTGGATTAGTATGGCCTTATCGTATATAGTTTAATATCAGGTAGCATGATTCCTCCAACTTTGTTCTTATTAAGATTGCTGTTGTTATTTGGGGTCTTTTGTGGTTTCATATAGATTTTTGGCACATGTATTCTAGTTCCATGAAATACAGAATTGGTATCTGGATAGCAATGGCATTGAATCTATAGATTGCTTTGAGTAATATGGACAATTTGATGATGTTAATTCTTCCTCTCCATGTACACAGTATGTGCTTTCATTTATTTGTATCTTCAATTTCCTTCTTCGGTTTCCTATAATTTTTTGAGTATATCTCTTTAGTTTTCTTGGTTAAATTTATTCCAAAGTTGTTTTTTATGCATTGTCAATGATATTATTTTCTAAGTTTCCCTTTATGATAGTTCATTATTGGTGTATAAAAATGCAACTGATTTCTATGTGCAGATTTTGTATCCAGCTACTTTACCAAATTCATTTATCAGTTCCACCAGTGTTTGGGTAGAATCTTTAGGGTTCTCTATATAGAGTATCTTGTCATCTGAAAATAATGAGTTTTACTTCTCCCTTTCCAATTGGGATACCTTTTATTTCTTCTTATCTGGTTGTTGTAGCTACATTTTCAGTAATGTTGAATGAGAGTGATGAAAGTAAATGTTCATGTCTTGCTCACATTTGTAAGGGAAATCCTCTTAGTTTTTGCTCATCAAATAAATTATTGGCTGTGGGTTAGTCAATATCAATACATTTTAAAAACTTTTAGAATTTAATCTATTGAATAGATTTTCATTGTATAAACTATTTCTCTGCATGTTTCTACTAATTTCTCCTAAAACTTTTTACATATAGTGTATGAGTTTTTCTTTTTTACTTTGAAAATATGCTATTCAAAGCATAAACTTTTGACTGCTTTGTATTTATTATGCAACATAATATTTGCTACCATAGATTCATCTTTCTACCACTTAACACTTTTGATTTTATCTTATGAGTCAATGGTATTGTTACTTTTTTTTGCCCGTATCTGTTACCTGCTTCTTAATTTAAAACTAAAAAAAAATCCTAATATATATATATATATACATATATATATATACATATATTTACCATGGATATTTTTGTAGTTTTGATTTTCAATCAATACAATTACTTTTATTAATAGAGGTATCTCATTATTCTCTTTTAAAATGTTTTCCCCTTCCTTGCTTATCTTTAACTTCTGTGAGTACAGTAACTTTTATAGCGTGAGTTTCTTTTGAGGACAGAAGACAAAATGCAGTGATTTTGAGAAATAATGGTATTTATGTAAACTAAAAGCATTGCTAATTTCTGCTAACTTGAGAAAACTATCAGCTCTTAAAATCAGTTTCAGGGACTCTTTCACAGCTATTTGTATCAAATTTCAGAATGCAAGAGGACATTGCTCTTAGATGGGATGAACAGAGGTATAAATTTGTTAACATTCCAGGAATTCAAACTGAATTGGTGTTGAAAATGCTCTCTAAATTTTGTGGACCATCATGAAGTATGAAATGAGCCTGGTGACCCAAAATGAACTCTTTTTTAACCACATAAAAACTTTTAGTTTTTCTGGAAACTTAGATATCATATGACAGTATAAGGCTTCAACTATATATTGTCTGGATTTTAAATTGGAGATGTAATGATTTAAATCAAGTACACCATTTACATGTTGATATCTAACAAATCTATATACTATTAAAAACACAATTTTGGAACATTTTCAAAATATTGGCTAATAAATTTCAAATATTGAAATGTGCATATATGTGAGCAAATATTTATTTATTTTAATGCTAATAATAATAATAATAAAGAAGCATTTATCCAGTGGGGAAAAGTTATATTGACTGGTCATAGGCATTAGCCTAAATACTGACTTACTGATTATTAGAATATTAATTTAAAATATTTGAATGTATGGAAGGCTTTTGTTTCACTTGAGTGTTCATGATTTCCTTCTTTCTGGAGCTACACAGTAGAGATCCTGAAATTTATATCACCAGGAATGTAAGAATCCTTGTGATTCCCCCATTGTCTTGTTTTTTCCCATCTTACCTCTAATAAAAATGCTTGGGCTGATTTCTGAGCTCCTACATAGAGCAGATATTCACATGTGGGGAGTGCTAACTTCTCCTGGGCCTGGCTCTTGGATGAGATGATGTTGCTGTTACCTTGCCTTTGCTGTACAGCAGCTCCCAGTCCAGGGCTAGGAAACATTCCCTCAGGATATGGCATACCAGGCTTCTTTCAACCTTTTATGTCACCCTCACGCCCTGGTGGTCCAAGGCCCGACTGAGGATACCCAACCATTCACTTGGAGGTGTCCCTGGGAATCAGCTTTTACTTCCCAGTGAAAGGGGCCCGACTCAAAAACCAGCCTATCCAGATATGGGTGGGCCAATGCAGAGAATGACTCCTCCTGCAGGAATGGTTCCCTTAAGACCACAGAACTATGTAGGTACAATTAGCTCACCACTGAATGCTTTAGGTGGCCCTAGAATGCCTGGAATGAAGAATAGCCCAGGTGGTGGTAGACCTTGCCCAAACCCAACAAATGCCAATTCAATACCATATTCCTCAGCATCTCTTGGGAATTGTGTACATCTCCATGCCTAGTCCAGCAGTTTTAACCAACTCCAGAGACAACATGTATACTTTAATGAATGAAGTACCTCCTGGACCTAACAGGCCTAATTTTCCAATGGCCCCTGGTTCAGATGGGCCTGTGGATGGATTAGGAAAAATAGAGTCACATCATATAAATGGATCTTTGGGCTCAGGAGAGATATGGACAGTATTTCCAAGAATTCTTTCAGTAATAAGAACTTGAGTAATCAACCAGGAAATGTAGGGATGATTGTAAAATGGGGGAAGATTTCTTAAATCTTTTTCAGATTTAAAGCTGCTTCTCTAGCATGAAAATGAGTGCGTGATCCACTACCAAGTATCCTAGTGAAAACCACAGTGACTCAGCCCTTCAGAGAACTACTTGGGAAGAAAATTATTCATTGAAGAATATAAACAAAGGAATCTCAGTCACACCAAACCAATATTTTTATTTTCTGTACTCTGCCCTATTTTTTCAAGAAAGCAGATCCAAATATGATTAAAAAACTATATAGATTGTCATATTAGAATTACCCCAAAATGAATTGCAAATACTATCTGTGTATGTATACGTGTGGGCAGAGAATGTATTGTATATGTGTATGGTATGTGGACATATACACATGCATACATTGACTCACAGGACATTGTAAAATATTATCACACGATGTCTTAAGTAGAAATAAGCAGACACATTTATTCCATCCTTTTTATTTTACAATTTAATTATTAAAAGCTTCTTCTGCCCTCTTCAACTCTTTTGTGCTGTGTATGTCACTGCTTTATGTAAGTTACTTTTTAAGGTGAACTCAGATGTTATGTTTTGGAAATGTCTGCAATCATGGATAGGAATAAAATCACTTATTTGAAAATGCCCATTTAAAAGAATATTTGAATTTAGAGACATTTGGCCAAGATGAAGGCATAGGTTGACATGCTTTGCTTCCTTACACAACAATTAGAAGGATAACAACAAATTAAAAATAAAAAGAAAACAGAACTACCAGAATATCAAACTGTGTGCAAATCTGGAAATCAAGGTGTTAAAGAAGAAACAGTCATTCAGACTGGGCCACAATGCAGCAAAATGGGTGGCACCACCCTGGCAAATGCCCAAGTCTTTGCCCCTTACAACATAACAGGTACAATGAGATGAAGAAATATGGGCCAAATGAAAGCACAGGTCAAAACTCTGTAGAAATAGCCAACTTATTATATACAGAGTTCAAAACACTGTAATTAGGATGCTCACAGAAATTATTGAATACAGGTGTGAAATAGAGGAAGAAATGAAATCTATGAAAAGTGAAATAAAGCAAAACATACAGGAAACAAATAGTGAAGGGAAGGAAGCCAGGGCTCAAATCAATGACTTGGAACAAAAGAAGAAATGAACCTTAGACCAGAACAGTATGAAGAAACAGGAATTGAAGAAGATGAGGAAAGGCTTAGGAACCTCTGAAACAAATTTAAATGTTTAAACATCAATATCATAGGGTTGCTAGAAGAAGACGAAGACGAAGAAGAAGAAGAAGAAGAAGAAGAAGAAGAAGAAGAAGAAGACTGAGAATTAAAAAACTTATTTAAAAAATTAATGAACGTAAACTTCCCCAATCTGGTGAAGAAAATAGACATACAAGTCCAGGACACTCAAAGAGTCCCAAAGAAGTTGGACCCAAGAAGGAAAACACCACGACATCATAACTAAATTACCCAAGATTAAAGATAAGGAGATAATCTTAAAAGCAACAAGAGAAAAGGAGACAGTTACCTACAAAAAAGTGCCCACAGTCTATCAGCTGATTTCTCAAAAGAAAACTTGCAGGCAAGAAGGGGCTAGAAAGAAGTATTCAAAGTCATGAAGAGCAAGGACCTACAACCAAGATTACTCTATCCAGCAAAGCTATCATTTCCAATGGAAGGGCAGATAAAGTGCTTCCCAGATAAGGTCAAGTTAAAAGAGTTCATCATCACCAAGCCCTTATTATAAAAAATGTTAAAGAAACGTATTGAAGAAAAAGAAGATGATCAAAATGATAAACAAGCAAATGACAACAATCTCACAACTCTCAACAACTGAACCTAAAAACCAAAAACAGAAACAAGGTAAGGAAACAACTAGAAAAGGAACAGAATCATAGAAATGGAGATCACATGGAGGGATATCAGCATGGATGGGGAAGGGGGAGAATGAGGGAAAATTACAGGAAATAAAAAGCATCATTTGTAGGTACAAAATTGGCAGGTTGGAGGTTAAGAGTCAAGCAGAAAATAGAGAAGTCAAAGAACTTACATGTACAACCTATGGATATGAACTAAGTGTGGAATTGTTAGAGGGAATGGCGGTACTGTGTGGAGGAGGATTAAGGGGAGAAAAAAGAATGAGATAACTGTAATAGCATGAAGAGCATTTAATAGCAATAAAATATGTTTATAAAATTTAAAAGACAAATGGTATGGGACACACACACATGTTTTTCTATGTGACATTATCTCCAAAATTTATTGTTAATGTTCAAAGTATATGTGTTATATTGATAGTATGTAATATCAATTTCAGATGCCAAAATGCTGTTTCCTGTGATATGACAAACTCTGAAATAAAACATTTCTGTGACATTGTGTCATCATTAAATGATAAATAAAACAAAATAATATATGTTGAGAAAGAAAGAACTTACATATGCAACCCATGCACATGAACTAAGGGGGAAATGCTGATGGAAAGGGGGTGCGGGGTGGAGAGGGATAAAAGAGAGAAAATAAGTGGGACAACTGTAATAAATAAATACATTTGAATCAATGTAATCATTGTGTAATGATTACACAATCAATAAAATACATTTGAAAATAAATATTTGAATTAGAACATATTGTCTGTTGTTAAAATATTAAGTGTTTTCAATACTATAACAATATAATTAATTATATTACATGATTCTTCATTTATCAGTACTTTGTGTCCGGGTGTGTTGTTCTTAGAATATAGCTTTGACAATTAACCCAAGGAAAAATATAAAGGGATATAAACAAACTTATGCAAAAATGTTTATTTATAAAAGTGACAATAGGAGAATGCATGTAAAAAAACAAAATAATTAAAATCTTGTCTCAAAACCCTTGAGACAGTAATTAATTTGTAGAAATTTGAAGAATATATTACTATAGTGGTTCTCACCATGACTTAATGGTGACAAAGATTGAATACATATTGAAGTGAAAAATATTCCACACAGTTAAAATATTTTTGAAATAGGAGATAAATCATTGATTGATGGAGAACATATTTTCTAGCATCAGTACAATAAATCTTGAGATATACTCAAAAGCAGGCTTATGAAAATCATTTTGGGCAAGGTCTGGTTTTTGTGTTTCCACACATAAAATTTTTAAGAACTCATTCTAGCAGTGGTTTTTACAGGAACATTCTCTTTTTTTTGGGCGGGGGGAAGAAGAGGTGGTCAATGTCTCAGAGGAGAAAGACCAAGACTCTCTTCAACAGCTTTTATTAGGTTTGTAACACACAGGAATACAGGTTAAGCTCATCAATCAATGTCAGGCAGCAAGGGTAAAACAATGGATTACATTTCAAAGACCCGAGGATTTTCTTTTAAACTAAATAGAAATGCTGAGAAGATAAAAGACTAAAAACTTTTAAAAGTATATTTAGTTTTATCAACTTAAAATCAGTAGACCAGACTACCTAATTACAATTTTACAAATGAAATATAATCTTGTCCATTTATAATAGGAATTCAGGACCGGATAATTCCCAAATACTTCTCTTTTTAAGGCAAAATACCCACAGTAGAATTTTCCAGTTCTCATTCTCTAATTTTTGATTATTAAATGTAGTTTTAGACAAAATATCAGCACTTTAAAGACAGATGATAAATCACTTACTAGGCAATTGTCTTGAGGAGCCAGAGGTCCGGATTTCGTTTCTACCGTTATTGGTTAGTGGAAGTTTCACCCTGTATGTTGTTACAGTCAACGAGGATAATTGGTTATAAGCATTAAGCAACTGAAAGGTGAAGTTTATAGAGCAGTATCAAATTAATAATTAAGCTGTACAAAGTCTGTTCTTGATTTGAACGCTAAAGGTAGAAGGAAAGGCTTTTTACTGTGGCTTATGGGAGGAAATAGAATGAAACAAAAAGCCCATGAAAAGCAGCTGGAATTAACTAACAGAAAGTAATTATGTAGAGTAAATGAAGGCTTTTACACTGACTTTTCCTTTTGCTTCTGATTTCATTATAAAAGCCAAGCAAAACACAGATGGCAGTTTTTTGGTTTTAGTGATCTTTCATTAAAATTACTTTATTGTTGTTCACTTACAGTTGTCAGCATTATCCCCCACCTATCCCTGCTGGGCACCCCAGTCAATTCCACATCTCTCCCTGTCTTTGACCCTTCCCCTTGGTTTTGTCCATGTGTCCTTTGTAGTAGTTCCAGAAAACACTTATCCCCTCTGTCCCCTACCTCCCTTCTGGCTGTTGTTAAATTGTTCTTTATTTTAATATCTCTGCTTGTATTTCATTTGCTTTTTTCTTTTGTTGATTATGTTCCAGTTAAAGGGGAGATCATACGGTGTTTGTTCCTCACCACCTGGCTTATTTCACTTAGCATAATCCTCTCCAGTTCCATCCAGTGATCTTATTAGAAATCCTCACTTAAAGGTGGTTTTTCTGTATCTCCAAAACTTTGTGGGCAATTTAGACAGGCAAGAGTAGGCTCCCTATGTAAGAGCAAAGGGCAAAAATGCAGCTGGAAAGTTGGAGCCCATTCTGAGTTGGATATTAAGAAGCTAGGAAAATTCCTGGGCGAGTGAAAAGGGGAAACAGAGACAATATACTTAAACAAGGCCAGACAATTTCACCAATTTATGACCAGCTTATAAATCACAAAATCTTATCTTTCCTAGCAAAGGGCACTTGAGAATAAATGGTTTTTGCCTCTCCTCCCTGACCAGAGAATAAATAGCTTAAATCACCCTGGTCAGGATGATAGAGGACAGAGACCCAGGGTCCTTCCTGGGTTGTCTACTCTGTTGCATTGATCTGTGTGTCTGTTTTTATGCCAGTACCAGGCTGTATTGATCAAAGTGGCCTTATAGTATATTTTCATGTCAGCTATTGTGATCCCCTCAACTTTCGCCTTCTTTCTCAAGATCGTTGAGGCTGTTCAGGGTCATTTATAGTTCAATATGCATTTTTGGAATATTTGTTCTAGATCTGTGAAATATTCCATGGGTATTTTAGTGGAAATTGCATTGAATCCATAGCTTGCTTTGGGTAATGTGGACATTTTAATGATGTTAATTCTTCCATTCCATTAATACAGCATATGCTTCCATTTATTTGTATCTTCCTTATTTTCTTTCCTCAGTGCTGTCTACTTTTCCAAGTACAGATCATTGACTTCCTTGGTTAAATTTATTCCTAGGTATTTTGTTGTTGATTTGACTGTAGTAAATGAGATTTCCATTCTTAGTTTCTCATTCTGATAGTTCATTGTTGGTGTACAAAATGCCATTAATTTCCGAACATTGACTTTGTATCCCGCTACTCTGCCAAATTCACTTATTAGGTTCAGTAGTCTTTTTCATAGGGTGTGTAGGCTTTTCTATGTGCATTATCCTGTCATCTGCAAATAATGACAGTTTTACTTCCCCTTTCAAATTTTAATGACTTTTATTTCTTCTTCTTGTCTAATTGCTATGAATAGGGATTCCAGTACTATGCTGAATAAGAATGGTAAAGGCAGATACCTGTGTTTATTTCCTCATCTTAAGGAAAGATCTTTTAGTTTTTTCTTGAGCACACTGTTGGCATTGGGTTTTAGGTATATAGCTTTGATTATGTTGAGGTAGGCTCTCTCTCTCCCCAATTTGCTGAGTGATTTCATCATAAATGGATGCTGTATCTTATCAAATGGTTTTTTGCATCTATTGATATGATCATGTGATTTTTTTCCTTCATTTTTGTTTATGTGATGTATCATACTTGATTTGTAAACATGTATCCATCCTTTGACCCCTAAAATAAATCTTACTTGATCATGGTGTATGATCTTCTTAATGGATTGCTGGATTTGGTTTGCTAGTATTTTGTTGAGGATTTTAGCATCTATAGTCATCCAAGGTATTGGCGTGTACTTTCTTTTTTTGTGTCTTTGCCTGGTTTGGGGATTAGCTTAATACTGGTCTCCTAAAAAGAATTTGAGAATCATCTCTCTTCTTCGAATTTTTTGGAATGATTTGAGAGAGATAGGTGTTAGTTCTTCTTTGAATAGATGATAACATTTGCTTGTGAAGACTTCTGGCCCAGGGCTTTTTTGTGTCAGGAGTTTTTTTACTACTGCTTCAATTTCACTAATTATTAACAGTCTATTAGGAAATTCTGCTTTTTCCTGACAGTTTTGAAAGCTTATATGTTGCTGGAAATTAATCCATTTCACCTAGGTTTTCCAATTTCTTGGCATATTGTTGTTCATAGTAATTTCTTACAATCATTTGTATTTCTGTTGTATTACTTGTTGCTTCTCCTCTTTCATTTTTAACATTATTTATTTGGGTCCTCTCTCTCTCTCTATTTTATTTTTTTTGATGGGTCTGGTTAAGGTTTGTCAATTTTGTTTATCTTTTCAAATAATTAGCTCCTCAATTCATTGATCCTTTGAATTCTTTTTTCTGTCTCTCGGTCACTTAATTCTGCTATCATCTTGATTATTTCCTTCTTTCTATTCCCTCGGGTCTTTGTTATTTTTTCTAGTTTTTATTTTCTAGGTGTACACTTAGATTGCTTATTGGAGATTTTTCTGACTTCTTTAGGTAGACTTGTTATGCAATAAACTTCCTTCTCAGGACTGTTTCTGCTATGTCCCATAGTTTTGGGATTTTGTGTGTTCATTTACATTTGCTTCCAGGTACTTTTTGATTTCTTGTTGATCTCATTGTTAACCCATTCATTATTTAATAACTAGTTATTTGGCCTCCATGTATTTGAATGCTTTTTTTCTGGTGGTTAAGTTTTGGTTTCAAACCATTGTAATCCAAGAAGATGCTTGACATAAATTTGATTTTCTTGAATTTGTTGAGGGTTATTTTGTGTCCTACAGTGTGGTCTAACATTGAACATGATCCATGTGCATTTGAGAAGAATGTATATTTTGCTTCTTTGGGGTGAAATATTCTGGAAATATCAATTAAGTCCATGTGATCAAGTGTGTCATTTAATGCTGCTATATTCTTGTTGAATATTTTTCTAGTTCTGTCTGTTGTTGATGATGGGTGTCAAAATTTCTTACGATGACTGTATTGCTGTCAATCTCTTTCTTAAAGTCTTCTAATTTTTTATATACTTATATTTAGGTGCTCCTATATTAGGTGCATATATGTTCATAAAACTTACTTATATCCTCTTGTTGAACTACTGTCTTAAGTATTCTGTAGTGGACTTCTTTGTTTGTGTTGTGGCCCTTGTTTTGATATTTTGTCTGGTATAAGTATTGTTACTCAATTTATTTTTGTGTCCGTTTGCATGAAATGAAGGGGTTGAATTTTTATCCATCCCCTCACTTTTAGACTGTGTAAATATTTTGTTCTGAGGTAGGTTGCTTGTAGGCAGCATATGTGCAGGGTTTGTTTTTTATTCATTCAGCTACTCTATATCTCTGATCAGATCATTTAATTTATTTACAGTTAAGGTTATTATTGATAGATACTTATGCATTGTCATTTTCCCCCTTCGTACTTGTGTTTCTCACTGTATACTTCTTTCTTCTGCTTCTTTTTTAAAATTTATTTGTCCTTAAAGAGAAAGGAAGGGAAGGAGAAAGAGAGTGAGAGAATCTTCACTGTGTTGTTGCCTCTCCCATGCTCCCCTACTGGGGACCTGGCCTGCAACCCAGGCATATGCCCTAGATTGGGAATCAAATCAGCAAACCTTTGTTTTGCAGGCCTGCCCTGAGGTACACCAGCCAGGGCTAATTCTTATTCTTCTTAACTCAGTCCCTTTAGCATGTCTTGCAATGCTGGTTTTGTGTTTTGTGGAACAGCACTCCATTAGACTTTTTTTTTTTTTTAATTTGGGAAACTCTTGATTTTGTCTTCCATCTTAAATGAGAACCTTGCAGGTAGAATAGTCTTGGTTGTAAGTCTTTGCTTTTCATCACTTGGAATATTTCATGCCAATCTCTACTGTCTTGTAGAATTTCTGTTCAGAAATCACCTGAGAGCCTTATCAGGTTCCTTTCTAAGAGTTCCTTATCAGATTTCCTTTGTAAAAAATTTAAGGGTTATCTCTTGCTAACTTTAAGATTCTCTCTTTGTCTTTAAATTTGCCACTTTAATTGTTGCGTATATTGCTGTGGGTCTCTTTGGTTTCATCTTGACTGGGACTCTTTGAACTTCCTGAATTTGCAGTGACTCTCTCCTTAACCAAATTAGGGAAGTTTTATGTCATTATTTCTTCAAATAGGTTTTCCATCCCTTGCTCCCTTTCTTCTCTTGCTGGTATCCCTATGAGGCTGATATTGTTACTTTTCATGTTGTCCCAAAACTCTATTAAACATCCTCATTCTTCTGGAGTCTTTTTTCATTTTGTTGCTTTGATTAGGTGTTTCTTTTTCTACCTTGTCTTCCAGCTCACAGATTTGATCCTCTGCATCATCTAGCTGGCTTTTATTTCCTTCTAGTGTATTCATTTCTGATACTAAATTCTTTATTCTCAGCTGGTTATTGAACTTTTCTATGTCCTTTTTCATGCTGACGACATACTTCTCACTATGTTCCCTGTAGTTCTCGCTAAGTTTTTTGAGCATTCTTATAACCATTACTTTGAACTCTACATCTGATAAATTGCATGCCTTGATTTTCTTTAGCTCTTTTTCTAGAGATTCCTCCTTTGCTTTTGTTTGGGGCTTCTTTCTGTGTCTCCCCATTTTAGTTGTCTCTTTGTTTGTTTCTATGTATTAGATTGACCTGCTTTGATCTCTATCTTGTGGAGTGGCCTTATGTGTGTGGAGTCCTGTGCAACCCAGTTGTACAGACTCCTTGATCTCTTGATATGGATGCTCTACGAACTTCCTTTGGGTGTGCTCTTCCAGGAGAAACCAGACTGCCTGCCCCTGAGCACCCATACAGATTGACATACATATATATGCGTGTGCACTCGCCCATGCAAGCACTCAATCACACATGGCCTCACACACACTCAGCTAGTTTTTCAAGCTGAGTGCTCTATAGTTTAGCTGCAAGACTTGTCCAGGGCTGGAAGCAAGTGGACAGAGCTTCCAGCTATTCTTCAGTCATCTTAGAACCTGTTTTTAATGATTGTGAGAAAACATGCATACTAAACAGATATTTTGCATATTTATTTCTTCTAATTTTGGTTTATCTGATGTTTTCTACATGTTTTTACAATGGTTATAGTTTTGGGGAGAAAGGCCATAGAAGTAAAAAGCCATTTTCTTCACATATCAAGTATCTCTACTACAAACATGTCATATCAGTGATGATGTTAACTACATAATGTAATGTTTGCCAGGTTACTCTACTGCAAAGTTCCTCTTCCCTCCGCATCCTCCCCTAAACCCTTTCACACTCTTCAGAATAAAGTCACTGTCTGAATCCCACACTTAAAGGATCAAATGGGAGTTACATTAAGTAAATGGGTTTTTTGTGTAAGATATTTATCTATTCTCCAGAATTTAATTATTTTTCAATGATTTCCTTACATTAGCGTGGATATGAATATTAGTTTTATAGTATGGGTTATAATTCAGTTCTACTTTATTTATTTTGGTGTCCAATTTGAATTCTCAGTTATTTTATTCATATAAAGAAACTATTGCATGATTCAAATCATGTGTAATTACGACCCTCATAAAGAAATGCTTAGTGAGAATTTCCTAGTCTTACTTGATATGAATTAATCAGTTAGTTAACAAGAATGTATTAAGTGCTTTTAAGTATGTAACACTTAGCCTGAAAGCATTATTCAGGAAATGTATTTATTAGAAAACCTTCAATATGAGGTAACCAGAAATCTCAAGCTTTCTTGTGAGGATGGAATAGTGGCTATCCCTGTGTGTGTACCTAACCACGCGGTACTCTACATGTTCTTCATTGTCTCCAACTCATGCTCACTTTAAGCAGCTCAGGAAATGTGCCAAAGAATCTCAGGGAGGCTAGAGTTTCTATTTGATCTCAATCTTCTTTCTTCTCCAATTAAGTTATAGAAATATCTGATGAGCTCTGGGGAAATGTGTTTGGTCCAAATTTCAATCAGGCCAGTTTGGAATATGTTGATTTACTAAGAACTAAAGTCAGAAACATTCACAGATTTATTATTGTTTGGGTACATATGGAGAACACCAACTATGGGCATTACAAATTATGAGATTAATACTACTATTATACACTTTATTTTAAATTTTTCAAAATTGTGACTAAGTGGGTATTTAGGAAATCGCAATTACAGCTAAATTATAGAACAAACATCATTCAGAAAATCTAGCTAAAAAGAAGTCCTATAACTAAAGATATAAAGGGAAAACTACATGGAAACTGGTAGGAGGGATGGAGATGCAGAACAGGTTGGTCTCACAACCATGTGAGGCATATAAAAGCTGCTGACGAATGAGAGGTCCCAGTCTCAGACCAGACATCTCAGCCCAGCATTCCAGTACTGGGGAGAGACTTCCCCATGAGTTATGGCAGTAAAACCCAGCAGAGATTGTGGCTGAGTGAGATGAAGGCTTCCAGAGACCCAGGCATTTGTCTTAACAGGCCCAAGCACCAACTTACTCTACTTAGTTACTCTGAGCTCCATCGTGGAAGCAGCAGCTTGAAAAGGATTAGTAACATGGGGAAGAACTGAATTGTTTGACACCAGGGTGAGAAAAGGAGGGGCAGCTGTCTCCAAGCTACAAGTATGGGCAGAGGTTATTATTCCTTTGCTGAACTATCCCAACACAGAGCTGGTAGGTGGGTGCCATATCTGAGTCTCCATTAACCTGCCTCATAGTTTGCCCCACCCTGATGTTTCCCTAGTCTCCACCCCACCCAACCTTTTGCCTCCATTAGCTCATGCTTCGGACTTTCCTAAAAATCTCTCAACCAAGCAGCATCTGGCCTCTACATATCCTTTACTCTTGCTGAGTGGCCCCAGGACTGGCACAAGTAGCAGCCACACTTAGTTGGCAGCTTGGTCTTTCCTGGGTACCTCCAAGCCCAACATAATTTGTTATTAATTTTTTTTGTTATTTTTCTGTCTCTCTTAATCCCTTACTGTTATCTACAGGGTATTCTTGACCTCTCCTTCATTTCTCTAATCCACAATATTTTTCTCTTTTTTGTATTTTTATTTGTAGGATAGTTCTTTTATTCAACTTTTAAGATAACTTAGTTTCCATGGATACCTATTTCTGTTCCATTACTGAGTTTTTTAATTTGGAAAGTATGATATTCTAAATGTCCTTTGTCATATTTGTAATTTTTAGTTACATTTAAGGTTCTGGTTTTTCTTTAAGTCTTTTAAATAGAATCTTTCTATTTTGTGGGATCTTTTTAGTATTACTTAAATAAGATCTTTTTGTTGGTATATTTTCATGTAGCCTTCTTGCTTGAAGAATCTAAATCTCCAAAAATGTTTTTTCATGGCAATTTACTTATTCTGGTCAGGCTGCCCATTTTCTTCTATCTCCCTCAATAATCACTGGTTAACTTGTTCAAAAATAGTTTATTCTATTTTAGTTTTGTACCCTAAGTACTACTGCTATTTTCTATATTCCACAGAAAGATCTACTTCCCAGCCCCAAAATATTGTATTAATTAATGATTTATTTTAAAATTTCATAGTATTGATTTCATCCCTGTTGTATTTCCTGTAGGTTTTTCATGACTGTGTCATATTTAATAGTTAAGTAAATGAGTTATGTGATTTACAGTATTTAGTTAGTCTCTCCATTTATTTTTTTACTTTTATATTTTTAATTTAGAGAGAGAAAATAAGGAAGAAAGAGAGGGAGAGAAACATCAATGTGTGGTTACCCCTTGCCTTCCCCCTACTGGGGACCTGAAAAGCAACCCAGGCATTGCCCTGACTGAGAATTGAACTGGCAACCCTTTGGTTCACAGGTGGGCACTCAATCCACTGAGCCACACCAGCCAGGACTAACTGCTCAGTCTCTCCATTTATAAAATGAAATTTATAATGGTGTCTATCTAAAAGGGAATTTTCAAGATTTGATGTGCTTGAAACATAGAAAGTAACCATACTAGTTATTATTGTTAAATTTGTGATTGATAAACACGAATG
>NW_026521593.1:0-59336 GCF_021234435.1 Artibeus jamaicensis | reverse complement strand
AGTCAGCTTTTCTAATTACTAAATTCTAATGTCAACTTTCGTTTAGATTTGTCTCATTTCTTAATAGAAAGGAGGAAAAGGTGCTTTTAATTAGTATATTAACCACTGATTTTATTTTTAACCACAAATATTAAAATTGCTTAAAATACATAACAAGCCCTGGAAAAAAGCCTTGAATTCGTGGGTTTCTAATGTGCCAACGTTATGAACATCGTGACAGCAGTGGGGGCCTACCAGAAAATACAACAAACCATACAGATTTGTGAATGGAAACACAAGCTTGTTTTGTGGCAAAAGCTTGTTTTCTTCTTTCTCTTCTTACTACTTGCTCTCTGAGTAGTTCCCCAAATTCATGTTATGTGGAACCAAAACTACTTTGCATTTTCCTGTTGAGATAGAAGGTATGAAAAGAGAGGGCAATCACTGAGAATGTACATGCTCATCTGTTTTATCTATTTTTGATATATTTACAGATAGAAAACTGTTAAGATAATCTTTAGAGGGTATAGTACACAAATAGTTCATCTACAATGGTGCTCTTTGAAGCTGACTTTTTTTCTGATGCACTAAATGTTAAATGGCTAAATGAGTACAAGTAAATAAATCATATACTCTCTTTGGTCATTTTTTCTCTTATTTTGTTCCAAGTTAAACTCCAAGTTAACTAATTCTTTATATGAGTTAAACCATGCATTTTTTTAAAGTCACAGAAAATAAACACTTTCAATTGAAAGCATATCTATATTGGCCTTTTTTTCAATCAGATACATACACCGAAATTTGAACTACCTACTGACAGAAAATGTGTTGAATTTAGGTCTTTTTTGTTCTGTGAATCACTGCTTAAGCCTAAGCCAGATCAGGCAACAAAATATTCAGGTATAATACTGATATGCCTCAACTTTTACTTAGCACTGTAATTTTCTGAGTTAGAAGAATGGAGATGAGAGCCTTGTACTCATGATTTAGGGACAAGAAGGAGTTAGAATTGTCCACAGAAAGTACTAAACAAAAACAGGGCCTAAAGTACTCTAACATCTGGAACCAATTCAAAGATACTTCCAAATGCAGCTCATTTTTCTAAAAATTTACTGTTTGTATACATTGATTATTCAAAGTAATTTTTTAGCTTCCACACATGGTTATTCACTTAGGGACTACCAGTTACACATTTGGTAAAGAGGAAGGAATGGGAAGAGTTAAGAAGACCTTTTCCCCCTGTGTCTTATAATGGCTTTTGTAGCAGTACCTTAATAACTGGATCGTCAAGTCACATAGTTAAGTAGACCATATACTCAAGTATATTAGATCCATTTCTCAAAGGATGAAGACACAGTTAATAAAGATCAGAGTGACTTGATCGGCTGTGCTCAAACAGGATATGCAGTCTTTGATTGTGTTAGTGGCCCACAGATCCAATCTATGCTGTTAGTGGTCCGCACAGATACAACCACACAAAGTTCCCTTCGTTTCCCTTTCAACCTCTTGTTTGTCTTCACCCCCTCCACCAATGTTGAACACTTTCCCCAGAAGTAACCTTCAGTCTCAAAGGATAATAGTCTTTTTGAAATTAACAGGAAATGTACAAACTGGTATTCAGAATCATTAAAATTAGCTGCTTCCCTTATCTATCCCACACAGGAAGATGAGCTATTATTACTTACACAATGTCACTCTTTTTTTAAAAATTTTATGTATTGATTTTGAGAGAGTGGGAGAGAGAGACTGGTTTGTTGTTGCACTTTTTATACACTAATTGGTTGCTTCCTATATGTGCCCTGACCAGAGCTCTAACCCACAAGCTTGGCTTATCAGCTCTAATGTAGCTGAGCTACCCAGCCAGCGTCCACAATGTCTCTTTCATACCCCGTTTTACTTTCTTTTGAAGTTCTACTTTTGTGACTATTTTCATCAAATTTTATACACAATACATATGTATATGTTCAAGAGAGACAAGGATGTCTACTAGAGAAAAGAGAAGAAATAAAAGGAATAAATACAAAGAGCACATTTTTTTGATGTTGCAGAACTTCTTGTGACCCTCTCACACTCTATTTGACAGCCAAGTTTAGAGTTCTTTCTATTTGTTTTTCAGGCACAACCTGGGTCAGTGAAATACTGGATTTGATCTATAACAATGGGGATACAGAGAAATGTAAACGGGGTGCAATATACGACCGAGTGCCATTCATGGAACTTATAGTACCTGGATTTGAAAACGGTATTTTCTCTTAATGTTCCTTTCCACCATAGGAGTAAATTCCACTCCCTCCTTTTTTCTGTGGTGTCTAGAGGAGTCCTGATAGAAAAGATGATACAGACAGAGCTCAAACAGCTGAATCATACATTTCTATAATAACCAAATAAGAATTTGGTTATTCTAACAACCATACTATAGTCCTCTTTCACCCAAAGATAATATCTGTATAAGAGATTTTGATGGGTATATTTTTTATTATCAGGTCAGGAGGAAGTCTTTAACATTTGAATATTAGGTGATCATTATATAAGAAAAATTTAGTGTTTCGTCCAATATAGAGTCATATCTGCTGCTGGTTAGCAGATGTCCAGAGACTCAAGAAAAATAATTGTGTGCATATAAGGTCTTACATTATCAAAAAATTTTAAAAGTAGCCATGAAGCTCACAACTTTCAAAAGGTTAATATAAGAAAGTTGGAAAGAGATTAAGAAGTGCAAGTTGCCAGTTATAAAAATAGTCATGGGAATGTAAATGGTACCAGACTTAAACTGGAATTATTTTGTAAAATATTATAATGTATAATCCCCGTTGTATATATGAAACTAATATATTACATTGTATGTCAACTGGAATTAAAAACAAATTAAAAGAGATATTTTAAAATCTCAAAAAGGAAGCTGGAAAGACATTTCTTGCAGTGTAGATGAGACAATAAGAAAAATAAAGGCAAGAAAATTTTGACATTTTAAAATTTGACCTAGTGTTGTTGCTGCCTCATCAGGTATATCTGAATATTTTATAGACACTTATAAAGATAATAAACTCTGCTATTCATAGGCAATAAAACAGCCTAACTAATCAGGATTTATTACTTAAAAAAATGTCATTGCAGATTTTAGAATTTTATGAGGCCATTTAGCCATATAGCCATTTCAAGCCATGTAGTGGGGTTAAAGTTTACAAAGTGTTCGGCCTATTGTAATGGACCTTTTTTGTTCCACATGTATAATATAATTTAATTTTTTATGCTTGTAGGCATTGAGGCTTTGAAAAACATGCAGTCTCCTCGACTAGTGAAAACACACTTGCCTGTTCAACTTCTTCCTTCTTCCTTTTGGAAGAATAACTGCAAGGTAGCAAATTATTTTTTAATCTTCTTTTCTTAATTTTTTTATTTATCTGAGGGAAAAGCAATTGTTTCGGGGAACTGGCCTGCAAACAGGTATGTATTTGGGAATCCAAAAAAATCTTATTCATGTTGTAATTTATTTTACTAATTATGCAGATATTAAGATGGGGGGATTTCAACCTCTGAGTAAATCACTGGAAAATTAATCATGTGGTCCCTATAGCCTAAAGATCAAGATACCAATGGATGTCAGTGCTGTTGGTAAAGGATTACTTGGTGCCCAAGCCCTGAGATTTTCTCAGGTTTTTTATTCTCTAAAATGTTTTTCTGTCTAAATTTCTTCATCAGTTATGAATAATATATATTTAAATAACCCTAGACTTGCTTATTCATTAATTCAGTATAGTAGCAATTTATAAATATGTAATTAAATTATATATTATATTATAAAACATAATTATATTTAAGTTAGATAAGTGATATATAACATATAATATAAATTATTTATTAAAATTTGTACTTATATATTTATAGATATATATCTTTACATGTAAAATACAAAAATTTATGGATCAGGTTTAGACTTCTTTGTTAATAATTATCTTAATTCAAAAGTAATATATTACTTTTATTACAAAAGGGAGAAAGTTCATATATTATGATCTATACCTTGATAAATTTTCACAAAGTGAGCATAACCATGAACCCAGCACCCAGATCAAGAAATTAGACACTACACCCTTGCTGGTGTGGCTCAGTAGATTGAGCTCTGGCCTGTGGACCTAAAGGTCTCCAGTTAGATTCCCAGTTGGGGCACATGCCTGTGTTGTGGGCCAGGTCCTGGGTGGGGTGCATGCAAGAGGGGACCAATCTATGTTTCTCTCACACATCATTATTTCGCCCCTTTTCTTTCTTTCTCCTTTCTCCTCTCTCTAAAAATACATAAAATATTTTTTAAAAGAAACTGAACATTACCAACACCCAAAAAGCTCTGTTCCAGTACAATTCTAGGCAAGAATCCCTATCTCCAAAGATAATCCTAACCAGAAAGTTTTCACCATGAATTAGTTTGCTTGTTTTGTCTGTAATCATCAAATACATAGTCTTAAATATTTAGCTTATTTCATTTAACATGTTTGTGAGATTAATCCTTATCATTCTTGTCATTTTTGTTTCTGTTTTATATAATGTAGCCTTCTGGGTCACAAAATATGGTACCCTGGATAAAAGTAGCTCATTAGAAGTACCAATTCTCAGGTCTGATTCAGACCTACTGAATCAGAAACAGTAGGGTAGGGACCAACGATCTGGGTTTTAATAAGACCTGGTGAATTTGATTCATGCTAATGTTTGAGAACCACTGATATAAGGCATTTCATTATGTATTTCTGACTTACTTACTTTTTCTATTTCTATTGATATGATCATGTGGTTTTTATCTTCTCGTTTTGTAAATGTTGTGTACCTGCTTAATGAATTTGCAGATATTGTACCAACCTTGTATTCCCTTGATCCTTTAAATCTAAACAAACCCTACTTCATCATGGTGTATGATCCTTTGAGTATGCTGCTGGACCTAGTTTGCTACTATCTTGTTGAGGGTTTTAGCATCTATTTTAATCAAGGTTATTGTCATGTAATTTTCTTTCTTTGTAGTGGCTTTATCTGGCTTTGGAATTAGGATAATGTTGGCCTCATGAAAAGAGCTTGGATGTCTTCCCTCCTCTGGATTTTTAAAAATAGTTTGAGAAGAATATGTGCTCTTCTTTGAATGTTGGGTAAATTCACCTTTGAAGCCATTGGGTCCAAGACACTTACTTGTTCATTGGGAGTTGATTACTGCCTTAATTTCATGATTTTTCATCAATATATTCATATTTTCTAATTCTTCCTGATTCAGATTTGAAACATTGTATAGTTCTAGGAATTTATCCCTTTCATTCAGATTACCCACTTTGTTGTCTTATTATTCTTCATAATATTTTTGGACAACTGTTTGTATTTTTTTGGCGTCAGTTGTTATTTCTTTCTTTAACTATTTTATTTATTTAGGTCTTCTCTCTTTTTTTTTCTTGATGAGTCTGGTTAAAGGGTTTTCAATCTAGTTATTCTTTCAAAGATCTAGCTTTTGATTTTGTTAATTTTTTATATTGCTTTTTAGACTCTATTTCATTTATTTCTGCTTTGATCTTTAGTATTTCCTTTCTTCTACTCACTTTGGTCTTTGTTTGTTGTTTGTTTAATTATTTGAGATTTTTCTTGTTTCTAAGTTATGCCTGTAATGATTTGAAATTCCCTCTTAGGACTGCTTTTGCTGTGTCCCATAGGTTTTAGTTTGTTTTGTTCTCACTTTTATTTGTTTCAAAGTATGTTTTGATTTTTTTCTTAATCTCACTATTAACCCATCCATTGTCTAGTAACCTGTTATGTAGCCTCTTTGTCTTTGTGTGTTTTTCAGTTTGTTTCTTTTAATTGATTCCTAGTTTCATACCATTATGTTCAGAAAAATTGTTTGATATAATTTCAATCTTCTTAAATTTATTGAGATTTGTCTTGCCTGCCAACATTTGGTCTAACCTAGAAAATGTTCCATGTCCACTTAAAAATATTGTGTATTCTAAAGATGTAGGGTGAAATGCTGTGAAGATACCAGTTAAATTATTCTGGTCTAGTATGTCATTTAAGGCTGCTGTTGCCTGTTTAATTTTCTGCCTGAAAGATTTATCCATTGATGTAAATGGGGTGTTAAAACCCCTTACTATTACTGTATTACTCTTGGTCTCTCTCTTTATTTATGTCCATCAAGATATGCTCTATATATTTAGTTGAATCTATGTTGGGTGCATAAATGTGTATAGGGTTATATTCATTTGTTGTCTTGATCCGTTTATCATTATGCAGTGTTCTTTGTTTCTTTATAGTCTTTAAAGTTTATTTAGTCAAATATAAGTATTATTTTTTGCAAGAAATCTTTTTCCATCCTCTTAGTTTAAGTCTGTGTGTTTTTTAACTCTGAGGTGCATCATTTATACATTACACATATCTTGTTTTCTTATTCAATCAACTACCCTGTCTTTTGATTGGAAGTTTTAAGCTATTTGCCTTTAAAGGATCATTGATAGGGATATATTTATTGCCATTTTATCCTTCACAACTATCTTTCTCTTTTTCCTTCTCTTCCTTCCCCTACTCCCTCTTCTTCCTCCTCAAGAAGATCCTTTACCATTTTTCCTAATATTGGCTTGGTAGTAAAGAACTTCTTCACTTTTTTTTGTTTATGAAGCTCTTTATTTCTCCTTCAGTTTAAATGATAGTTCTTCTGGGTAAAATAGTCTTGAATTTAGGCCAGCCTTTTCTGAATCTCCACTATTGCTACCAGTCTTGATATATCTTCTTCTGTAAATCCTTTGGTGTAAGACTTAGTTGGTTATTCAAACTGATTTTTCTATATTTTAGTTGCATTTTTAGTTTGTTTCTGGAAGGAGGCAAATGTAGGTTCCACCTAGTTCACCACCATCTTGGATCTTTTATTTCATTATATCATAACTCACTCAGTATTTCCTTTTTCAGGTTTAGAATAATATCTTAATTTTGAGATTAGTCAGTATGTCAGTATATATTTTTTTCCACCAACATTAGAGTATTCTGTATTTGTTTCTAAATATGCCATCCCCCAGATCGTGATGATATTCTCTTTCCTGTTTACTTCTATCAGCTTTGTTGTTTCAATACTCACATTTAAATCTAAACATAGTTCATATCTATAATATAATTATTCTTTAAATATTTTGATATATTAGTATTCTTTATTTTTTCTCATGCACATGCTACATACACACCCTTAAATTATTTCCTAAATATTTGTTGCTAGTATACACATGAATCTTTTATCCTGAAACCTTGATTGTCAGTATAAATGCAAACATAAATAAGATATTTTCTGTTATCTAAGAGTATATTGTATTATTTAATTTCTACAGATACTGTGCTGCTGAGCTTTGTCTGCTTGCAAGTCACTTTTCTATGCTACATTATGCAATGGTTTAAATAGCATATGGTCCTGCAAAGTACATCAAATAGTGGGAGAAATACATATATATGAAAAATAATTACATATTACTAACATAAGTGCTACCATGGGACAACACCATTCTATAGATGGAGAAAAAAATTGATCAATATGCTAAAAAAAGAATAGGAGCTTTTTTTTTTAGATGCATTAAGTCATTTTACAGAGAGAAAATTCTGTGTACATAGGCTAGCAGATGTGAAACAACAATGTGTGTGTCAAGATTTACAAAAGGTTCAGTGTGGTTAAAAATGAATCTGGGATGGTAGGCAGTCATTAATTCTGAGAAAGATGTTTAGAGTATGCTTTACCACAATATCTTTAATGGAATGACCAAAACATCTGTTGTTTTTCTCTTGAAATTTTTATTATAATTTCTGTTATACAAATAGCTTTTGTTCATGTGTCTATGTTTTCTTTTTTCACTTAAAGTCTAATAAAAAACAAAAGTGATAAGATAGTAAAAATAAAGTTTATCATTTTATTGAAGAAATAAAAACCCATATGAAACCTCACAATCTATGGCCTTGCTCTTGAGAGAGCTGGGGGATATCTTCTAGATACCTTCTGCCCACCCTGAGGCAAGTGGAAACAGACCTTCCTAAAGATTTTAAAGTGATAATGATAGGAAAAGAAAACAATTTGTTCATCACCATAACCTTTTGGTATTGAAATAGGAAGTGATTGGTAATGTTTATAAGGTTTAGTATTTTCTCACAAAATTACATCAGCAGCAGAGTTTCAACTGTTAGAACTCCATAATCAATCTTTTGAAAAATCCTTTTCCAGACATTCCCTTCCTTCTCTCATTCTTGTCCCAAAATATGAGAACTACTACCAGTGATTGGGAAATATAAAAGAATTCTCATTTCCTTTTTCTCTCAGTAGAAAAAGAAGAAGAAAATCTGAATTTGCTAAGCTAAATGGAGATTTCTTCCTGAATGCATCTTTCCTTAGAAATATTTTTACTGCATGTGTGGCTGGAAACTCAGTATTATTAGGTGTATTTCAGGAGAGAATGAGACTTAATGGAAATCTGCAGACTTGATGGAAAACTTAAGTATCAATGAGGGATAATAATGTCATTTCTATTGGGAAATATACTGAAAATTTCTGCATAAGCACATGGAAGGCCTTCAACATAAAATAAATTTTAATCTTACACTAATCATTGTAAACATGGACAGAATGAAGATTTATTGATGAATTTCACACAAATAATAACTTATTTTAGTGAAACATAGGTATTTTCAACTCTAAAAATCATTTATTTTTCAGCTTTGATAAGTGATGATGCAGAAAAGTATTCTAAATTTTAGAAAATATTAAGATTTTTAAATTTAATATTTATTGTTATTCTTATTATGCTTGTCTTTCCATGTTTTAAGAGATGTTCTTTTCAGAGGAAAGAGAACACCAGTGTCTGAGAGTTGAGAAGTTTTGCATTAAGACAATCACGTAGTTGTGCTTTCCTGTATCAGGACAGATATACACACCCAGATAAGGAAAAATAGAAGGAGAAAATAGGCCTTCTGTCAAGGTAAGCAAAAGTTTACAAACTATGAATGATAGAGAGAAAGTTATGATTTCTCATATTCCCTGCAGATGGTCTATGTGGCACGAAATGCTAAAGATGTGGCTGTGTCTTACTATTATTTCTACCAAATGGCCAAATTACACCCAGAGCCTGGTACCTGGGAGGAGTTTCTACATAAATTCATGACTGGGAATGGTGAGTCTGACTCTTATTTTAATCAATCATGGAGTTTCACGATAAAAAGGTGGTTTTTTTGTGTTATTGTTCTTTTGTGAGGAGATATAAAATTCAGATGTAATTTTGTACTTATTATAAACCTAATATGTGCCCAGCACTGCACTAATGTTTTAGGAAGACAATAGAAGAATACATAGTCATCTCTTCCCTTTAAGGATTTTTGAGGAATATGTGACACACAGAATTTTCAGCCCTTGGTCTCATTGTTTCATTAGTACTTGGTGACTACTCCTAGGTACTTTCTTCTCTTATTGTCTCTGTCATTTTATTGTTTTGATTTTATTGAACTCTCTTTCCTTGAACTCTCTTCTCTTTACCATTCCTTCAGTTTTGTTTTATAAACTGAGAATTCTTGAATGAAGATTTTATCTTCAAAGTTTCCTTTTTCCTATCTGTGTATCCTCTCTTTCAGGAAAACTTACTCATGCCCATGGTAGTAACTCTACTTTTAATTCTCATATAAACATTTTCTAATAAATATGTTTATTTGCTTCTTTTCAAGGCAAATGCACCCAATGACATCTTGGAAATTTTTACTCCTGCCGTTGTTTGGACTATTTTCTACCCATAGAATATCTACTCATTCTTTTATTTCCTAAATATTTTCAAGTGTGTTTCCTAAGAACAAGGATATTCTCTTACTTAAATACAGTACTATAATAAAACCCAGGTATTTATATTGATATAATACCATAATCTATGGACTTTGCTCTTACTTTGTCAATTGTCTCAATAATGTTTTTTATAGTAATATGTACATAATTCTGGTCCATGATCCAATTCACAATCACTCATCACACACTGCATTTAATTGTCAAGTCTCTTTATTCTATGGTCTATCTTTGTCTTTTATGACCTTTACAATTGTCAAGGTCATAAAATAGGACACACCAGTTGTTTTACAAAATGTCGCTCAAGTTGTTTTATAAAATGTCACTCAAATTGGTGTTTGTCTGGTTTTTTCTCATGATTATATCAAAGTTATGAATTTTTGGTGGGACACTATAGAGGTAATGTGGAATCCTTATGAATCATATCAAGAAATACATGGTGTCAATTTATCATTTTCTGCTAACATTAACTTTGATCACTTAGGCTGCCAGTTACATCTACTGTGAAGTTGCTACTCTTCTTAGAACCAGACATAGTTTGTTTCCTCCAGAGCCCTTTCTTCACCTCTGCATCCCAGTACTATTCTGTCTTTGTTTTCCTCTGCTATGAACATTTGTACTACTTATTGTCTGTACTACTATCTTCCATTTTGCTCTTCTAGTTTTATTTGTCAAAAGTCGTACTCATTTGCTAAGGCTGTCACAACAAAGTAGTGCATAGTGAATTGTTGAAACAACAAAAATTTATTTTCTCACAGCTTTGGAGCTCAAGTCGAAGATCAAGGTGTCCCCATGATTAATTTCTTCTAAGGCCCTTTTCTTTGACATGTAGGTGGATATCTTCTCTCTGTGTCTTTACATGTTCTTCTCTCTGTCTATGTCTGTGTTATAATTACCTCTTGTTACAAAGAGACCAGTCTTATGGGATTAGGATATGTTTGGGATGTGAAAACTTTCCCCTTTTTTCTTAGTTCTTCTGGATGGTAGAATGATTCCAATGACCTAAGGAAGATTAACAAAAAATAAATAAAATTTTAATACATGCACCCGGACAATTCACATGAAAATGAACAATTCAAAGACAGGAAGGCAAAATTATATATATATATATATGTCATTCTGTACAAAGAACAAAAAACCAGGGAAGCAAGACAAATGCACAAGAGATTTTTAGTAACAAACATTTATGGCTGTATTAAAACAATGGGCAACATGAAGAGCTTTGATCAAATGGGCTTTGCTAGGTTCCTTCCTGTCTACCATTCCTAGTTCATATTAAACTGGAATTATCCACGATGATATCTCCCTTCCTGGAGCACGTCCACTATTTTAAATAGTTTTAGTTAGTAAAAGGGAAGGCCAGAGTTTCTTCCTCAGCTCCTGATCCTTGATTGTTTTTAGTTTAAAATAATCTGCATACCAGAATAACACACATTGAGGTGACTCATTCTGAACCACCACAGACCTACCTTAATAACCTAATTTTTATTTACCTCTTTAAAGACACTATCTTCAAATATAGAAATATGCTGAGGTGCTGGGCTTAGGACTTCAACACATGAATTTGGGGGTATTCACAATTCAGACATTCTCCTTCTAGTCTCCCCAAATTCATATTTTCACATGCAAAATGCATTCACTACATTTCCAAAGCTTCAAAAGTCTCAAACTGTCCCTTCATCAACTCTGAATCTAAAATCTCATCTAAATATCATGTAAATCAAGTATAGGTGAGAGTTAAAGTGTGACTCACTTTGAAACTAAATTCCTTTTTAGTTGTGAACTTGTGAAAACAGATAATCTTCTTAGAAAGCACAGTGATGGGACAGGCATAAATAATCATTTTTATATGAAACAGAAGAAAGAGAAATCAAAAAGAAAAAAAGACCTGAAACCTAGCAAGGCAAATTCCATTAGATTTTAAGGCTTGAGAATAGTCCTCTGGACTGGGACCTACACTAATGACCTCATTTTAACTTAATTACCTCCTTACGTGTCCCATGCCTAAACTCAGTCATATTGTAAAGTACTGGTTGGTTTTTGAGGAACACAATTCATCTATTAGCAGAAGTACATCATCCTTTTTTTAGACATAAATTCTGTGAGAACAGGGATGATTTTATATATTTTCATTATACTGTTGTCTCTTTTTCATGAATGAAGAAGTGAACAGTATGTATGTATTAATAATGATAACATAGAGTAATATTTAACAATTCTTTATGTAAATAGTTTTAATTTTGCAAGCATTTTATCTTTGAATGTAGTGGCTTTTGGTTCTTGGTATGACCATGTGAAGGGCTGGTGGGAGAAAAGGAAAGATTATCGTATCCTCTACCTATTCTATGAAGACATGAAAGAGGTAAGAGACAACCACAATTTCTTTACTTTTTAAGGAAACCTAAGCTTCATCTTCTTTGTATTACACTTTCCTTTCTTCTTGATCTATAAATATGACTAATCTAGTATCCTGCTAACTCTGCCTTGAGAATTCAGTGTTCACTCCACCCACTTCTTCCTACTACCACTGCTTCCTATTCTAGTTCGGACAACTCTAGATTTTTCAGATTGTGTCATTTTGTGTGTGTTTTTCCCTCAGAGAGAATGATTCTCAAACCTAAGTCAAAATACTCCCAAATTCTTTTTAGAAATCTCGCCATGGCTTCTATTTCTTTGTGAAATATAAAATTGTTAAGATAATATATAAAGTTAAACATTATTTAGTTTCTGTGAATCTCTCCAACTTCTACAGGTGCCACCAATTCCTTTCTCTATGAGGAAATGTCTTCATGTAATGTCTTCACTTAAATGTTACTTCTTCACACAGTTCTTTTACTGCCAAAATGTCAAATAATATACCTTATTATTATCTACTAGAGCTTGTTTTGCTGCTATTGCTCTCTTCATAGTAACTACTACCACTCTAATTATTTTATGAATGTGTTTCTTTATTTATATGTTCTTGTCTCCTCTACTATAATGCAAGCTCCATGAATGCAGAGACTCAAACTATTTTGTCCATAATTGTTTCCCCAAGAGGCATGCACAGTGGAGAAACAATGTAATTTCCTTCTTTATTCTAGTTTTTATCTTCTCATCTTTCACCTGATTATGAGAATGGAAAATTACTCACTCCCTAACATGATCTAAAACTTATTTTGATTTATTTTAAAAAGTGTTGTTCCACGTCTCCTCATAAATGAGTGTAGACTGACAGCTGTCAGGGGTGTGTTGCTGGGTGGGGAGGGTATGAGTTGAGAAAAAAGAAAGAAGTCATGAACATGGACAACAATGTTGTGACTGCTAAGCTGAGAGATGGTGGAGGGTGTGAGGGGAATAAATGGTGATGGATGGAGACTTGACTTGGAATGGTAACACACAATACAGTGTAGAGATGATGTGTTGTAAAAGTGTGTACCTGAAACCTGTATAATTTTGTTAATCAGCACCACCAGAATAAATGCAATGAAGATAATGTCCCACATTTTTAATTGAATTTTTCTCAGATAGCTTGTCCACAACTCTCTTTTCTCTTTAACATGATGTCTATGTGGGTGGGGGCAAATAATAAATTATATAAGACATAATAAGAATGAGGATAGCTGGGGTCCCTAGGAACAATGTCCATTGACTTCCCCCTCCTCACAGTCTATCTGGTTTATCTGCATCAATTGCTCAGTTTCTAGAACCTTGACTCAAACTCATTTTGATCCCTTAGATTTCTCTGAATTACTTTAGATGACTATGACCACTGTACATTTTTTGTTTAGAAAATCAAATCTACAGCCTCTTGGGAAACTACCCTACTCAGCTAGGGTAGATCTCTCTCTGGTAGATTCCTTAGTCAAATTGTAGTCTCTTCTGTATCCTATTCAAGTTACTTTGTACCTCTGACTTTGAATTATGCTGCTATATTAGCTCATGAGTGAGTCCAAAAGCAACAAGTAGTGGTTGGAGTGGGTCCTGAAGAGGATAAGCATTTTATTGGAAGGAAAATTCCCAAATGATGTCATAAAAATAAGGTTTCAGAAAAAGAAGTCTAGTTACTTCAAATATGGGATGAAAATCTATATCTGATGCCAGAAAGGCTCACAATAACTCAAGGGTCACAGAGTCTTTGTATCAGCACATCCACCCCAAATTCTCACTACAAGCTTGAGCAGTCCACCTTTTCTCTATCACCGTTCCACTTAATTTTCACATGATAGACTTGGAACAACTAGAAATTCAACTTTCTTAGTAATTCTTCCACTAGAATAATTAAGGTGTTTGTGTAATTTTCAGTAAATTTAGTTTTGTAGCTAGAAGAAATAGATTATTTTAGAATCACTACAGAAACTCTCTGGTTCTGTTTCCATAGGTGGGTAGGTTTTTTTTTGTAACAGAGATGGGTAACTCAAGAAAGGTAAATCTCAGATTGCCCTTCTTTCCAATCTCACCAGGTCACTAAGATTATGGCTCTATTTCTGTTTGGTTTGTACCACCAACAACACCTCCCAGTGGGTACCAGGGTACAAACTCTTTGGCTTAAGTACCATTCTTTCATTTTATCTAACATGCTGTCTTATGCACAATCTGAAGTACAGGAAGAGGAAAGTGTGACCTTCCTAAAATGTGCTAAAAAACCACAACAGCTGAGCCCAGCCCCTGTATCTCTATTTGACTGGCTCAAGGCCTGGCACTAGCTGTAGCCATCTCCAGATTGCTTTATAGCTTATACCAAGGGGCCACAGACACAACACAGCTGGAGGTTGACCTTGACTTCCCCCCACTTCCCCTAGGAAGTGACTGCACCACTAGGGAAGCCTCACACTCTGTGCACCCAGTGGACAGTTACAGAACATATCAGAGTCCCACGCAACCACCTCCACAAGACACTGAGGGAGATAGGTGCTTGCCAAGAGACATAGATAGTCCTATCAGCTGTCTGATTTGGATAAATCCCTTCCATTGACCTGCTGACAATAATCAAGATGCATACACAAGAGGAGAGAGTACTCAGCCCCCACACAGGGTGCACCTTGAGTGCACAACTTGGGAGATAGGAGAGGCTATGCTAATGGACCCAACAGAACACCTACTACATTAGACCATGCTACCAAGACACAGAGTCAAAGTAGATCTCCCTAATACACAGAAAAAAATACAAACAGTCAAAATGAGGAAACAAAGAAATGTGGCCTAAATGAAAGGACAGAACAAAATTCCACAAAAAGAACTGACCAAAATGGAGATAAGTAATCAGATGCGGAATTCAAAACACTGCTTTATAAGGCTGCTCAGAGAATTCAGTGGGTACTCCAATGGCATACAAAGATGCAGGCAGCAATGAAAAGAAATACTAATTGAAATAAAGAACATTTTGAAGGGACATCCAAACCATGGTCCATGGACCGTATGTGGCCCAGGATGTCTATGAATGCAGACCCCCACAAAAATCTTGAATTTACTTAAAACATCATGAGATTTTTTTGTGATTATGTGTCACAATATATTTAATGTGTAGGCCAAGACAACTCTTCTTCCTCCAGAGTGGCCCAGAGACACCAAAAGTTTGGACATCCCTGCTTACAGGGAATCAATAGCAGAATGGATGAAGCCAACAAGCAAAGAAATGATTTGGAGCATTAGGAAGAAAAAAACAACTAATCATTATAAAAAGCAGAAAAAGAATACAAGAAAATCATTTAGTTATTTTTTCACAGGCACTGTAAGGAGCCTCTGGGACAACTTCAAACATTCCAACATTCGCATTATATGAATGCCAGAAGGAGAAGGGAAAGAACAAGAAGTTGAAAACTTATTTGAAAATCATAGTAAAAGAAAACTTCCCTAGCTTGGTGTAGGAAATAGACATACAAGTCCAGGAAGCACAGCCAGTCCCAAAAAGGATGGACACAAAGAGGACCATAGCAAGGTGCATAATAATTAAAATGCCCAAGGTTAAAGATAAAGAGAGAACCTTAAAAGCACCAAGAGAGAAGCTGATACTTACCTTCAAAGGAGTTCCCATTAGACTGTCAGCTGGTTTCTCAAAAGAAACTTTGTAGCCTACAAGAAATTCACAACTTGTATTCAAAGTGATGAAGAGCAAGGACCTGCAACCTAGATTACTCTATCCAGCAAAGCTATCATTTAGAGTCAAAGAACACATATTGCACCAAACTCTTATATGTGAAATGTTAATGGGACTTATTTAAGACAAAGAAGATCAAAACTATGAACATTAAAATGACAATAAATATATAACCAATAATTTAATCTAAAAAACTAAGCAAACGAGCAGTACAGAAATGGAATCACAGATATGGAGAGCATTGTGATGTTGGCCTCTGAGGGAGTTCTGGGGAGATGTGGGAAAAGGGGCAGAGTTTAAGAAGTGCTAATTTGTAGTTACAGAATAGGCGGGTGGATGTTAAGAATAAATATAGGAAATGGAGTAGCCAAAGAGTGATATGCATGAAAAAAAGAGGGGGGATCAATAGAAGAAATGGGCAGTGCTTGGTACAGGAGGGGAAAAATCGGGACAACTGTAATGGGATAATTCATTAAAAATAAGTAAATAGAATAGAATAGAATAAACAAATAGAAAATGGGGACACCTGTAATAGCATAATCAACGTTAATTAATTAATAGAAAAAAGCATAATAAATACTTTAAAGTAGTCTTTCTTCTTTATTGCTGCCTCTTTCTCCTCCTTATCATTCTTTAGGCTGGAAAATGGACAGAATTTTATTTTCCTTTCTCCTAATATATTCATATTATCTAAAAATATCTATGTGGGTATGAGGGGTGTAAAGAGTATCTTTTTTCCACTGTAAGAGAACTCTCTGAGACAAGGAATCTATTCTTAATTGAGATTTAATTGATATAACATTATTTGCAGGTGTACAATATAATAATTCAATATGTGTATATATTGTGGAATGATCACCACAGAAATTCTAGTTGATATCCATCACCACATATCATTACAATTTTTTTCTATGTGATGGGAACTTTTAAGATCTCTCTTAATAACTTTTATATATATGATGCACTATTATTAACTGTACTTAACAATTGTTCCTAATCTTGGAGGAATTATTTTCAGGTTTTTACCACTGCTTATATTAGGTACGGGCCTGTCATATATGGTGTTTATTGTGTTGAGACATGGCCCCTCTATCTTCTTAACTGAGAGTTTTTATTATAAAGGAATGTTGAATTCATCACATGCTGCATCTATTGAGATAATGTAATTTTTTATGCACCACTTTGTTAATGTGATGTATCACTTTGATTGCTTTATAGTTGTTGAACTATCCTTTCACTCCTGAAAAAAGTCTGACCTGATCATGGTTGTATGTTCCTTTAACAGTGCTTTTAAATTTTGTTTGCTAGTATTTTACATCTATGTTAATCAGGGATGTTAGCCTATAATTACCTTTTTTTATACTTCCTTTGTCTGGCTTTGTATCACAGTAATGTTAGTTTTCCAAAATGCGATTAGAATTGTTCCCTCCTCTTTTATTTTTTGAAGAGTTTGAAAAGGATTTGTATGAATTCCTCCTAAAATTTTAGTAGGCAATCTGTTCTTGAAAAAGCATGAAAAAAAAAAGACTGAGAGATTTTGTAAATTATAACTTAGATAATAGTAACTTCCTTTGAAACCATCTGTTATTCTATAGGTTAGTTCTATTGTTGAATGTGAAAGCTTAAATATTAATTCAATATTTTAATTTTTCCTTTTTGGAAACATATTTTTTCTAGGAGGTGATTGCCAATTACAATCAAGAATACAATATGTACATGGGAAGGCAAAATGAAAAGTGTGGATAAAATATAAAATATTTTCCTCCACCATATTGACTTATATAGAACCTAATTGAATGTGTTTGCCTACTTCATGACTAGATCTACCTGTTTTACTTTGTCTTTATATTTGTTTAGGATCCAAAGCGTGAAATTCAGAAGCTGTTAAAGTTTCTAGAGAAAGACCTGCCAGAAGAAACTGTGAATAAAATCCTCTATCATAGTTCTTTTGATGTGATGAAGCAGAATCCTTGTGCAAATTATACTACTGTACCAGCATTTGGTATGGATCATAATGTATCTCCCTTTATGAGAAAGGGTGAGAACATCGTATCTTAGCTCCTGTAGATTTTGTTAGTCCCATAAAAGAGAGGAGAGGTGGATTAATAGGAGCATTGTTATAAGAAATGGAAAGAGATTGAGGGGAAAAAATTAGGAAAACCAAAAACTTAAGAGAAAATAATTCATGGCAAAGAAACTATTGTTGCTGTAATACTACCATGTGAGACAAGTCTCTAGTGAGATATGTTTACTCAGGAGCCTCTATATCAAGAAGCATGAGTCTTGGCACAAGTTTCTATATCAGAAGAATGTCCTTCACTTCTCTGAATTATCTATTCTTCATTCCTTAAAAATGTTTTGGTGGCAGTTAGCAAGCTTACATGGTGTTAGACATTTTAAACAGGAAAAGTTTCAACTCCTTGAGGTTGTTGCTATGATTATGGTAAGTCATTGCATCCTTGGCTTTGAACTCAATTTACAGCTATCATCTTGCACAAAAGAGTGCTTTAATAAATAATAAATATGACTTGTATTGAATTGTGTGTGTTTGGGAGAGAGAGAGGGGGAGAGAGAGGAAGACAGATTCTCTTAGCTATGTTATAAAACCAACTCCAACAATCTCAGTGACTTAAAACCACAAGATTAATTTTTATTTAATATTGGTGGTTGTTAGTCAACAACCAATACCTCTGGTTATTGCAGTTATGCTCAGTTCTTTTTGAGTCTGATCAGTGTTCATTGGCTCTTATGAGCTTAATCTTTTGTGCCTTCTCTTTCTGAAACCCAGGCTGAAAGAGTTGCTGGTTTGTGGAATGTACCATCATTATGGTACAGAGAAAGTGAGGTAGTGGAAACATGTAATGATTTTGAAATGGTTCTGTTCAGATGTGGTATATATTGTACCTATTCAAAACCCATTGGCCATAGCATATAAAAAATTCAAGCCTACAGTTAGAGAGGTAAGGAAGAATCACACAACATGCGACAATTTTCAGAGATGTAAAATCTTATGTGAAAGAGAGGATGAATCATTCAAACTGAGACAGTTTTTGAGAAACAGGTGTTTTGGTGAGAGCCTACAAAGGGAACTATTTAAGGTAAATTAAATTACAATATGTCAACATGCATTTTAAAGATTTTTCTTTTAAAAAGTAAGTATGCCATAGATAAGCATTGCTCAGGACATCTGAATCACAAGTACATAAGATTTTGCCTTCTGGGAGACATTTGGCAATATCTGGAGGTATTTTTGCTGATCATAATAGGGGCATGTAACTGACATCTAATATGTAGAAACAAAAGATGCTGATAAATATGCTACATGCAGAGGGAAATCCCACATCCTCCTGGAAATAATGGTCTGGTTTCAAATGAGGAGAGGCAGATGCAAATAAAACGCCAAAGTTGAGAAATACTCAGCTTCCAAATGTATCTTCTGGATTACTCTGAGATATTCTATGAAAATGGCATTGTTTTATCACATATTTATTGCAAATTCTGTATCTCATATTCTTCCTTTGAGACTTTAAATATGGTTAATATGTTGAAAATTGAACAATCCTATAATGTAGATATGTTCAGTCACATATAAGCCAGTAATTTTCCAATCTTACTTCATCATAGAACTTTTGAAAATAAATATCATTTGACATTGAAAAATAAGTTTTTAAAAGGACTGGAAAATTCACTGTATCCTGAGTTAACAAATCACTTAAAGCCAAAGAGTAAAGATTCGATATGTTGTGTAGTGTCCCAGTGACACTTCTTAAAGCTACTTAAAAAATATTTCCTTCTTTATATAAGCTCTGAGAAAAATGCATAAGAATTTTTTGAAAACTAAGAAGGTCTAGGAGTCTGGGAGTGGAAGTAGGAGTCAAGGAATAGAGTTATGGAATAAATATATTCTAAAGTTAAAAGCTTAAAAATGACAGGGACCAGAGGAGAGAGGGGAGAGAATTTCAGGGGGAAAGGGGAAGGATTCACAGGAAGAAGTATAAAGGAGACATGGACAAAAACTAAGGTGGGGGGGATGGAAGGGAGGTGGGGAGTACTGGGGAGGTGGGTTGGGATTTGAATAAAAGACAGAAAACTGTACCTGAACAATAATTAAATAAAAAATATATATAAATGCTTAAAAATAAACAAAAAAATTAAGTGTGGTCATTCAAATTAAAACTGATCTTAGAAGGAACTTTTACAGTAATATCAAATTTACCATTTATCTTTCTTTTCAGGTATTGCAGGAGACTGGAAAAACAAGTTTACTGTAGCCCAAAATGAGAAGTTTGACGAAGATTATGAAAAGAAAATGAGAGAGTCTACACTGAAGTTTCGTTCAGAGATCTCATAAATAAGTGCTCTTTGTCCAACTGCTTTATGGCATTTAAATAAAAAAATCTCTTTAAACACTTGGTGAAAGAAAATTCTATATGTGATATTTTCTTATTTAATAATGTTAGTGATTTGCAATAGAATATTCAAAGAATTTCAAAGTCTACATATAAAAACAAGTACTGGCTCTATAATTTTAACTACCATCCTCAAAGTTTTTACTATTCTTAAAGACTAAATGAAATAATGTTTAAAATTATAAATTTACCTGCTTTATTTTTTTAATTCAAGTTATGAGTCTTTAAGCTTGCAAAGAAGATATTCATGATAGATTGAATGGATCCAAATATTCCCCAAAAGACTTTAATTTCCCTTTGTTATAACTTAGAATGATAACTATGTGGTGATGGATGATAACTTGTAGTAGTGATCATTTCACAATATATACACCATTAAATTATTTTGTTGTACACCTGAAACTAATATAATGTTATATATCAATTCCATCTCAATTCAAACAACAATTGAGAGTGCCACTGTCAACTTCTTTGTCTTCTTAGAATTTCTCTGTTTCCTCAGAATAGTTGCAGTGCCATCATACATGACTCATGATCATCTGACATGAGTGAAACCAGAAAAATCAGCATTTGTGCTGCCTGTCACTACCAGAGCCACTAAGTAGAGACAAGAATTGAATCTCTCTGGGGACTTTATTCAGATGCCACTGATCTGATAAGATGGTGGGTTATGTACTCTCAAAAACATCTTAACATCTCACTTCAAGCCAATCTTTTTATAAGGAGAAGAAACTGTGGGTAAGGGGTTTGGAAGAAAGGTAATTCAGTAAGAGTTGCAGTCTAGGGATGATTTTCCTGGTATTTCTTTAGCTGCTGATCAACAATTCTTTTTTCCCCATGTATTTCTTTTCTTTTAAGTATATTTTATTGATTATGCTATTACAATTCCATTCTTTTCTCCTCTTCATCCCCCTCTACCCTGTACCTCCCTAGTACATGTCCATGGGTGGTACAAAGTAAGGAGCCAGTGTGAGTCTATAAATTGTATTGGAATAAAGTTCAATCTCTTTATATTTGTCATCATATAAAATTATACACAATTGCTATAGACACAAATAGAAACAGTGAGAGAAGTATGAAAAAATAAATATTAATATGTATAATTTAATAATATACACAGAGTTATAGATATAATTCAATTATACATACATATATTCTTATGTATATGAATGTCATTGAATAATATGTTAATATAGGTTGTATATATTAATATTATATACTTATACATATTGTTACTCACATATATTATGTATTCATTTATATTATACATTGTTATATAATATTATATAATACTATCTATATGAATATATAATTGAATAGTATATATATATACATACACATAAGTGGATCATGTTTTATTGATTCTGGTGCTATGTGGAGTGCATGCATGCTACTGGAGACCAATCTTATAAATCACAGATAATTTCATAGGTCATAATGTCAGAATACTTCATTTTAGATGCATTAAATTTCAAAAGAATGGGTCAACACTACTAATTCTGAATTATCTAAATCAGGGAAGATTAGAATGATCCAATTCCTTTTATTTTGTATGTCACATATTGAATCTACTCTAAAATTCTGTTGCTGTAACTGGTGATATTTTCTCAAAATATTGCCAGCAATGACCAGCCTTTTGTTACAATATTATTTAGATTTAGATGGCTTCTGTAAGAATTTCCCTGTGTGATGATCCACCCTTTAGTCAGACCTATTCTCTTTACCTGGCTTCTGGCTTACTTCAGAGTACTTGCTAAATGGCCCTTTTGCCTCTGGCATTCACAGTTTTTAGTTGTGAACCAAATGCTTTTATCCAAGACTCACTCCTGAGCAACAGAAAGAAACATCAAACTATTTGGTAAAATCTCTAGGGATTTTCTAGAGAAAAACATCTAATCCCCATACATCGAAGACTATATTTTTTATTTATATTGTAAAAAATGAAATAAACAGAGCTATTCTAAAATGGAATCGGAGGCACCAGTCCAGAGGAAATGCTTTGCATGTGTTACTCCTTGAAGGGTTTTGAATATTTGTCTGGAGCAAAATAATCTTTGGACTGGTCTAAATCAGCATTATCTTACAAACAACTATAAAGCTAACAGGAAAAAGCAGGCATCCTGACCCCAAGGCCTTATAATTATGGACATTCTTTAGAGTCAGCAAACTTATAAGTTAATAAGAAAACTTATAAAATGCCTTAACTTCACCCTGCAAGTGGAACAGAACACTATTTGTCTTTCTGCCCAAATCAGTGCTTATAAGACTGCAGTCCTTTGATTTCGAATTAATGTTTATTTCTCCTCACTTTGACTTTTCACTTTTAAAGTTAATAATATAAAATGACAAAATTTATGAAATGAGATGATTAGTGGTTGATAGAGTTTAAAGAAGGGACTGCAGTGAAGTAGCTGAAGGATAACTTGTGGTGATGGAAATATTCCGTATTCTAACTATTAATATCCTGGTGTCGATATTATACTACCGTTTTGGAAGATGTTACCATTGGGAAAACTTGGTAACAAGACACATAGGATCTTTGTATTATTTCTTGGAACCTCATGTGAATCTATAAGTATCCACAAATTTAAATATAATTAAGAAAAGAACAGTTTTGAGAAAGTTATATAACTACAGTCTGAGATACAGTTTAGTTAAAGCAAACCAATTATGATCAATTATGGTGTAGTTCAAAAGGGTTCTAAGGCTTGATTATGGGGTGTGATAAAGGGAATCTTCAAAGAGGAAGAAATCTTTAGTCAGTGGGTGCTTGGCTGTCTGTTCATAGGACTCACTCAGCTTTGAGCCTTGAGAAATGAATATTCCCTCATCTTAAAAGATTAATAGTCTTGTGATATTTACAGGTAAATATCAAAAATATTTTAAAATAATGAATATTAAAAATATTAAAATAAATAAAATATTTAAAATGCTTTGATTCAAGTAAGATTGAATCAAATATTTTTCTCAATAGTTTGTATAGTAGCAAATAAAGGAAATAATACCCATGAGCACCCTGGTCATCTTTTAATATAGCTTCATATTATTCAATTATATGCAAAGTAGTAATTAAATGATTTATCTGTTAATCTCTTAACACAACAGCAATGTAATGAAAGCTGATTAAAGAGATTGAGTTCCCAGAAAAAAATATAAATTTATGCTCAGACTGCTCCAAAAGGAAGAGAAATATATCCACATTGTAGAATTGAGACTGAGTCTTTAAAGCCAGAAGGAGTAAATCATTTCCTTTTTTTCTGAGACAAAGTCCATTGTTTATTTGCTCATCTCAGTTACATGCTCCTTTACCATACGTTAGAGGAATACTTCTCAGGTTGTCAAGGCATTCTTCCAAGTGAAATGAAATATTCTACTTATTTCAAAAGTGCTGTTTCTGCATCAAATTCCAAAATTTTAGATTGCCATTTTTAAGTATAAAATGTCAGAAATAATTTAGACTAATTCTCTACCTTAGTAAAATTACTCCTATTGTGTATTTTCATTGTCTTTGATTTGTTAAACTGTGTATATCTACTCAAATGAAGTATGAAAATAGAAAATTTATTCTTCCAAAATAGAAATAAACAAGCTATTTTGAAATGAGAAAGATATCTTGTGTTTTTTGGCAATAAGAAAATTTCACAACCAAATAATGAGTTAATATGCTTTATTCTTTTTCTCGTATACACGCAGCTAGTTTTTAGATCATGTCACTAGTGTTTTGACTCAGAAAACACTGGCACTGCTCTTCTAATACTTGGCTCAATCAGTATAAAAATTACTCCTTGGGCATTAAAATTTTAAACTTTTTTTAAAAAGATTTTATTTATTTATCTTTAGAGGGGAAGGAGAGAAGGAGAGAAACATCAATGTATGGTTGCCTTTCATGCATCCCCTGCTGGGAACTGGCCTGCAGGGAACCAGCCTGCAACCCAGGCATGTGCCCTGACTGGGAATTGAACTGCGATTCTCTAGTTCGCAGACCTGTGCTTAATCCACTGAGCTACACCAGCCAGGGCTGGGCTTTAAAATTTTAAATACTGCCTATATATGCACTGAGTTGACATGGAAGAGTTCAAATGGACTTATCTAAAATGTCCATTTGATGTAAAATATTTGATGCACAAATGATGTGAAAAGTATTTATAAATGTCGCAAACTCATGTCATTTTGACAACCAGGTCATGTACTACTCCCAAGGATGTACACTCTTCCACGGATGATTCAGGATGGTACAGCTAAGGGGAACTGATGACTGGCAGCTTCATCACAACAATGCACCTGCTCATGCATCATGCCTCTCGTGTAGTTTATGGTGAAGCATCAAATCACTCAGGTGACTCAGCACACCTACAGCCCAGATTTGGTGCCCTGCAACTTCTGGCTTTTCCAAAAACTAATCCCTTCCAAAGGGAAAAGATATCAGAGTATCAATGACTTTCAGGAAAATACCGTGGAGCATCTGGTGGTGACTAGGAGAACTGTGTGAGGTCCCAACGTGCCTACTTTGAAGGGGGCTGAGGTGTCATTGTCCTATGTACAATATGTTTTCTATCTTGTATCTTCTTCAATGAATGTCTCTATTTTTCATATTACATCAGTGTCATGCAAACCATTCTCATTATTTTAACAATGGTGGAATTTTTTCAGACAAAACATATATCCATGTAATGTATATGTATTAATATATATTTATATTTGATATGTTTTTATGTAATGTGTATAAGTTTATACATTTATACCATGTATAATGAATCAAACGTTATAGTATTATACAGGGTGGTTTCAGTGTGCTAACAGTTCTGTGTTTTGCCTGCTCAACTTTTTTTCCCTAACTTCCAGCAACCACTGATGCTTTTAATTTCTCCACAGTTTTGCCTTTTTCAGAATGTTACATACAGGGTGTGGCAGAAGTAATGCCCGTTTGTGTATAGCTGGTGGCGTACCTGAATGTCTCGCACAAGATGAACAGCAATTGGAACATTTCACCTAAAATGTCAAATGGTGTCCTTGAGAATGGTATTGTTATGTTACAGAGCTACATGCTTATGATTTTGTAATAAAAGATTTTGTCATTAAAATGGGGCGTTATTTGTGCTAGACCCGGTGGTTGGAATCATATAGTATATAACCTCCCCAGATTTTATTATTTCTTAGTAAAACAGAATTTGTGTTTTCTTCTTGTCTTTTCATAGCTGAATACCTCATTTCTTTTTTGAGCTGAGTAATATTCCATTGTCTGGAGTTTTTTTTAAATCCATTCACCCACTAAAGAATATCTTCATTGTTTCTATCTTTTGGAAATTATGAATAAAGTTGCTATAAACACCCATGCATGTTTATGTGTGAACACAATTTTTCAACTCCTTTGGATAAATACCAAGAAGTGCAATTGTTGGGCTATTAATAAAAGTATATTTACTTTCGTAATTAACTGCCAAACTCTCTTAAGAAGCTGCTGCAACATTTTGCATTCCCATCAGCAACGAAAGAGAATTCCTGTTTCTCCACCCCATGCAATCATTGAATGTCAGTGTTTCTGATTCTGGTGATTCAATGAGTGTGTAGTGCTGTCTCATTGATGTTTTGATATGCATTTCCTTGAAGCATGGAACATCTTCTCACACATCTTCTTTAGTGAGGTTTCTGTTAAGGTTTTGGCTGGCCTAATTTTGAATTGGGATGTTTGTTTTTGTTTAGTTTTTTACATTCTTTGTATATTTTGGAGAATAATCCTATGTTGTTTTCCAAGTATTTTCTCGCAGTCTTTGGCTTGTCTTTTCATTCTCTGGACAGTATGTTTCAGAGATCAAAGGCCATACAATAACATACAAAAGTGCTATGAGAAAAATCTGTCAAATTTAAATTATGTCACTTTCACTGTTGCTTGTGAAATCTATCGACACTCCAGTTGTTATTTCTTTACATGTTATCTCTTTCTTACTTTTAAAATATTTGTCTTTAGGGTGACAGAGGAGAACGGAGCAGACTCCACTTCCCCCTACACACGGGAGGAAAACCTGGACTGTCTTATGTAGGAACAGCAAACAGCCAACAGCACTCCAGTACGTATGAAAGTAAGAGACCAGAAATTGTGGCGGACACTGGAAAACCAGACAGTAAGGAGACTGCTGCAGGACAATAAGGTCCCAGGGACCAGCACAGGGACAGGAACAGTGGCAGCCTAGGCCCTGGGCCTGGTGCCTGGAGCTGGGTCTACCGCAGTCTCACTGGGAGTGGCAGGCCTGCCACAGAGTCCTGGGGAGACAGTCGGGTAAACTGCTCCCTCCCTCCCCAGACAAGCTGCTCCCTCCCTCCCCAGACAAGAAGGGTTTGAGCAGCACCAGGAAAGACCTGGTTGCTTGAAGTTGCAGAGAGGGGAATAAGGACAAAGAGGCAAACACACAAGGGTCGTGATCACCTACAGAGTCTGTGGTCGCAGGCCTGGGAGATTTGAGGGTCCCACAGTGAAGTGCACTGACCGTGATAGTTACCGGTCTGGCTGGAGAATTGGGCTGTACAGAGCGACAGGCTTGAGCAGGAGGAATTTCTCAAACAGTGAAAGTGTTTGGGGGAATTCTCCTGTACAGCCACTCAACCTACGCCCCACCCAGCCATGCGAAAGGCCCTGTGTTCCCCCATAGCACTGGGAAGGGTTCTCGCCCAAACCTCCGGCAGACCAAGGCAGCTTGGCTGGGCACACAGCCACCGCACCCCAGCCCATGGTGATGACCTCTGGGGAAACAGTGCTCTGAAGAAGACCTGGATCCCCTGTGTAGGCACCAGACTAGCTCTTGGGAGAGTGTGCTAGAAAGACTGGCTGAGTACACATCTAGAAGGAAGAAAAGCCATACCAATTGCCCCAGAGGCTGCTGCAGCCAGCAAGACCAGAAAAACTGGTTTGGCCAGTTTGAAACCAACCAGAGTGTATTGCTGCTTTCTAGATCCAAATCAAAATCCTTCTCTCCCAAACAAGGGTCTTATCTTCTTTCCATCCTCTCTTAAAAGTGGTGAGTAGAGTTGAAGATTATGGTTAACACTATACATAGCCAAAGGATCTCCTATCTCTTCTCTACTGGCTGCTATTGTAAATATCATAGAATTCTCTCCAGCTATCATACACCATTTTTCCTTTTCCTCCAACTGATCACAAAAAAGAGCAGGTGGAAGCGGTGAACACCGGGATACCCACTGGAAGAGGGAACCCCAAAATAAAGGAACCACCGATAGATAAAAAACAGAAGAAGATGAAGGAGAGGGTGGAAACCACACAAACCTCAACCCAAGACCAATCTGGAAATACAACTTAATAGTGAAGAAACTTCCAAGTACAAACAACTGAAGAAGAGCAAAAGAAAATCCTCAAGGCCCTGTACACACAAAAGAACTAGCTTCAACACAACCCACCCTCACCAGCAAAACAAATTAAAATGGGTGTAGACAGAGGGACCATCAGTTCATGAGCTGGTGGGAACTACCCACAAAAGAAAGACCCCCAAAGAATCAAAACCCAAAGACAAAGACAGAGCCAACTTAAAAAACACTCCAAGGCCAATGAGCTTGGGAGATCAAGGAGACTACACCACTGAATCTCACAGATATTATACCACAGAAGTTCATACCATAAACCCAGGAAGCCAGAACGAATCCATTTAAGAAGCTGAAGCTAACAAAAAGAGTGTCACAAACAATGGAAACACAAAGAAATAATTCCCAAGTGAAAGGAAAGGAGGAAGCCTCAGAAAAAATGCTAGATGAAATACAGGTAAGTCAGCTATCAGTTATTGAATTCAAAGCACTGATTATCAGGAAGTTTCATGAGCTCACAATAAGCTACCATAAACTACAGGGGACCTCAACCACCTTATGAACTCACTGAAAACTATTTCAACGTGAAAAAGGAAATAGAAACTATCAGCAAGGGCCAAGAAGAAATGAAAAATACAGTTTCTGAATTGAAGAACACATTGGAATGAATCAAAAGCAGGATCAGTGCAGCAAAAGACTAGATCAGCAGGTTGGAAAACAAAGTAGAAGAAACACCCAGAAAGAGCAAGAAAAGGAAAAGAAGCTCAGAAAGAATGAAGAGAAATGCAAGGCAATATGAAATGTAGTAATATCCAAATAATAGGGATACTAGAAGGAGAAGAAGAAGAAGGGATAGAAAATCTGTTTGAAAAAGTAATGATGAAAAACTTCCCTAATTTGATGAAAGAAAAAGTCACACAAATCCAGGAAACACAGAGAGTCCCAATCAAGAGGAAACCAAAGAGGCCTACTTCAAGACATATCATAATAAACATGGCAGAATTCCAAGACAAAGAGAGAATCTTAAAGGCAGCAAAAGAGAAAAAGGAAATAATATACAAGGGAGTTCCGATAAAGTTAGCAACTAACTTCACAATGGAAACACTCCAAGCAAGGAGAGAATGGCAAGAAATATTCCAAGTAGTGAGAACCAGAGGCTTTGTAACTAAGGTTACTGTACCCAGCAAGGCTCTCAATCAATAGAGAAGTCCAAATAAAGAGCTTCCAAGACAAAAGAAGTCTAAAAGAATACACCTCCACCAAACAGCTCTGCAAGAAATACTAAAAGGGCTGCTTTAAGAAAAGAAAGGAAAAGAGAGAGACAAAGAGAAACACAGGTATAAAAATGACAATGAATAAGTACCTATCAATAATAACCTTAAATATAAATGGATTAAATGCTCCAGTCAAAAGACATAGAATAGCTGAATGGATAAGAAAACATGACCCACACATATGTTGCCTACAAGGGACCCACTTCAGAACAAAAGACCTACACAAACTAAAAATGAAGGGCTGCAAACACATTTTTCAAGCAAACGGAGAGAAAAAAAATGGGTTGGCAATACCCATATTAGACAAAATACACTTCAAAAAAGGGCCATAAAAAGATACCCAGAAGGTCACTTCATAATACTCAAGGGAAGAATGTACCAAGAAAACATAAAAATTATAAATATATATGCACCCAACATAGGAGCACCCAAATACATAAAGAAAATCTTTGAGGACTTCAAGAAAGATATTGACAGCAACACAATTATAGTATGGGGTTTAAAAAACCCCACTGTCAAAAATGGACAGATCTTCCAAACAAAATATCAATAAAGATATTGTGGCATTGAATAGTGCCCTAGATGAAATAAACTTAACTGATACATATAGAGCCCTTCATCCCCCAAAAGTTAAATACACATTATTCTCAAATGTGCATGGAACACTTTCAAAGATAGACCACATGACAGAACACAAAACTAACTTCAACAAATTCAAGAAAATTGACATCATACCAAGCATTTTCTATGACGACAATGGGCTGAACCTGGAAACTAACCCCAAAGTAAAAAACCCAAAACACTCAAAATCATGAAGATTGAATAGCATGTTATTAATCAACAAATGGGTCAAAAATAAAATTAAGAGAAGAAATCAAAAAGTTTCTGGAAACAAATGAAAATGAACTCACGACAATCCAAAACATATGGGACACAGTGAAGGCAGTCCACATTTGTCAATGTAACTCTCCTCGAGAGAAAAACGTAGACTCGCTTCCATTTTAATCTCAGCCTGCTCAGGTCAATGAAGTATGAGGACATAAAAATTTCAAGGAGTTGACTCATCATTATTTCTATCACAGGTGGAAAAAGATGGCCTCATGCTCAAGAGTTTGAATGGAAGTAAGTAGTTGCAAGAGAGATTGGTTTCTTCTTTGGACTCATAAGAATGATAACAGAAAAAAATTGTATACATGCAAAATCTCTTTCCATAAGACCGAAGATATCTGGAGAACACTGGTATTAGGATATTAAATGCATACTCCTAGATTAGAAAAATAAAAAGTTTGTTCTACAAATGTGAAAGGGAACTAGGAAGAACTTTGTCTAAAAAAACTATCATCACTTTTGCCTTGTGTCAAATAAAGAAAAATAACTTTTTCCTGTTACAAAGTTTCTCTCACTTCCCATTTTGAACATGGTCTTTGAAAATTTAGAACATTTATTCAGTAGTACCAGTTTCACAAATTGAAGGTACATTTTTTACAAACGCAGTGAAAACTAATGTGCACTGTGTTCATTGCAAGCATGTGTGGGTAAAATTTAGTGGCCTTTTTTCTCTCCAGCACATTTATAGAAAGAAAGTATGCATTCAGCATTTCTTTGTGTTTGTCTTCAGTGTGCAATTCTTTAAAAGCACAAAACACAGTTCCTGTCTTCAAAGAATGAATCTTCCTATAAGAGAGAGAATAAAAAATTAAAATATATCTATCAATATTAGGCTACTATGCAAATGTAAATTGCATACCATATTTCTATGTGAAAAGTAAACAAAATGAAAATGGCAACTTGGGGAAATATTTATCAAGAGCATTTAAAATCACAACATAAACCCTTCAATACAAAAATAAGCAAAGACATAACAGTTTGCTCACCATCTAAAAAAACTAGTATAGCAGAATAACATTAAAAAGTCAGCTCTGATGTAATTAAGAAGATGCAAATCAAAACAATCAGATGAGTAGTTTTGCCTATAAGATTATACAACACTACTAAGGTTTGCCATACCAAATGTTAGCCACTGGGATGGATAAATAGGACACTGGATTTTTGTTAATGAGAATTTAAATTGGTCTAAACTTTATAAAGTACATCATTTGATTTAACAATTTTGCGGTTAAATATCTTTCAGAATTAATAGATAAGTTTCTTAATAGCAAAGTCCAACTAAAACTATTATATATGATAAAATATCTTAAGGGAGAAAACATGTATAAAATTTTTAGAATAATATTCTGTAAATAGGAAGATAATAATAATGGTTGTTTCAGTGGGTGATATTCAGAACACATTTAAATCCATATTTTCTGTATTTTGTAAAATTTTTTGCAGTATGCATATATTATTTTTATAAATAAACATAAATGTTTAACAATACTGATTGCCTCTGAAAATTTTATCTTTTCCATTTACCAAAAATATTTCTTAAATTTTCATTTAACTCAACATGTTTATTTTTAACTAATTAATTAATTAATTAATTTTACTAGATGGTGACATTAATTTTACTAGACAGTGACACCAGTATATAGACTGGTTAGTATATATACAACAAACATTTCCAGGAAAAATTAATATACTGTGAATTTTTTCTGTATTTCTTAGTCTCTCTTTCATCTCTATTATTTTTTGTTAAGGCTATATGACTTGGAAGTCACAAGTCATGGTCTGATCTTGATTCCTTACCTAATATTTATAAGATCTTACCAAATTATTTAGAATCTCTGAATCATACATGCAAAATTTGAGCTATCAACAGATTGAGAAAACCACCAATAAATGATTGCTTATAAATCAGCAAAGGAAACACAATGCCTTTCTTTTTCCTAGTGTAGTGTATGAAAAATGGACATCATAGGTTTGGTGACTGAATGGGGAGGTAAATTAATAAATGGGTGAGCCATATAATATTAGTGTCTTCTTTAAAGCAAGGGTGAATTTTTATTCATGGTTCTTAAAGTATGGTCCTCAAACCAGTAGCATCAGCATTATTTGGGAGCTTGTTTGGGCAGCAAATTCTGAGGCTCTAATCTAGACCAACTGGATCAGAGACACCAGGGACTGGGCGCAGTAATGTGTTTATCGAGCTTTCCAAATGACTCAGAAACATCCTAAAATGTAAGTATCTCTTTATTAGTTTGTTTCCAATTATTATATACCGATTGGCATTTGCTGAGTCCATTGATAATGTGGTTGTTGGGTCACCCATGCACATCTAAAATTAAGAATGTATGCAAGAGTTTGCAAAGTGCATGCCTTGGCAGGTGCCATACAGGTGTTGATGCTGTTTGAGGCATGTAGTTGATTGTTACTACTTAAATATCTCACATAGGGACATTTCATACAAAAAAGAATTCAGACTTCTAAAAAAGTTTCCCTCTTGCCCTCATTTTCTGCAAGAGAAGGATATGCTGGACCTCAGCAACCCCAGCATCATTATCACATTATTCTCCTAATACAGAGACCATATATTATTGATCTTGCCTGAGGTGTTGTTATTTTTTAAATATCAAGTCGCTTCATGACAGTCTATGAATGGATTGACTCACTTTTCCAGTTTGTCTGGGATATTAGTTTAATCTTTTATCCTCACATCATTATTTATAGCAGTTTGGTATTTCCAAAGTTTCTGGGTTTAGATCAGTGATTTTCAACTGGTATATCATGGCACAGTGGTGTGCCATGAGAATTTCTAAAACATGCAATCCCAGATTATGTGGTCAGAGGCACTGACCTCTGATTCCTTAAATTATCAAAGAAAAATATCATAACAGCCAATACAACAATAGCCATCCAATATGAATGAATCAAATTTGCCAGTCAGACAGGACAAAAATTTTGGCTGTTTTGAAAAATTCTAGAAGTATTTTTTGTGTGCCAAGAGATAAAAGGAGTTGAAAGTTGCTTGTTTAGATGATAAATTATAAGTCACCTGGTCATATGTGTTTACTTTTGGAACTTTGGGCTCACATTAACCCTTTTCAAAGTTCATATTGAGGATCCTCTAGTAAGAGATGAAAGTAAATGAGACTCAAGGTAGAGGGAGGAGAAAAAGGAAAAGTTTAAGAGGAGGGCCTAAATTACCTATTCTCATAAGAAAAGTTTAAACGTTTTTTCTCTTTTGTTGTTGTTGTTGTTCAAGTACAGTTGTCTGCCTTTTCCCCCACCACTTCCTCCCACTCCACCCATCCCCATTTCCCTACCTCGATTCCACACCCCTTGGTTTTGTCCATGTCTCCTTTATAGTTGTTCCTGAAAACCTTCACCCGTTTCACTCCATTATTTCTTCTCACCTCCTCTCTGGTTACTGTCCATTTGTTCTTAATTTCAATGTCTCTGGCTATATTTTGCTTGCTCATTTCTTGTGCTGATTAGGTTCCACTTAAGGTGAAATCATATGGTATTTGTCTTTTACCACCTGGTTTATTTCATTTTTTAAATTATGGTTCATACTCAATATTATTTTGTATTAGTTTCAGGTGTACAACATAGTTGTACTTATGTTTGTTGATCATAAGGTGTAAAACACATATATTGCCAGATATGGTACATAGCTACCAGATGGAGACCTACACACAAACTGGTAATGTTACTAAAAATTCATCCATCAGTCAGGTTTAATTTTTTAGATATATATCATAAGAATGTTTTAGTGAGGGAATATTGTTGATGATAACATTTTTAAAAATTTTATATGACACTTTCGATTTAATCTTCAAGTTCTCACAGATGCACAACCAGTTTTCTTCCAAACCACTAATTTCTTTTGCAGCAATTTTTCCATGGAAAAAAATTAGGCTTGCATTGTAAAAAGTTGCTTGTCATTTTATTCTTAAAAAAATAAAAGGTCACTAAATACAAACTTTAAAGACTAATTTGTTTCAGAGATTTGTTCTTTGTTGTAACATTATTTTTCTTCATGGAAAAAAATCCTGACAATTCAACCCAAATAAAGAAATCTTACCAAATTAACATCGGTGTAGTACAGTAAGTGTTCAATGTTTTCTTTATTTAAGAAACAGAACTTAGCTTTGGAGAGTTGCTACAATCTACACAGGAAGGGGAAGCCGCCATATCCCTCCCTCTGTTCTACTTCCTGTTGCAACCAATAAAGGCCATTCATACTGTTGAAAAAAATGGAATCCTTTTTACAACATTTTTATTTTTAAACACATCTGGTAAACACCCTGAAAAGACCAACATTTAGAAGCAAGCCATGCAATGGTGATGAGTGTGGTGTGTGTCCTGCTTTGATGAAAGTTCCCCCATTAAAATGTGGTTTCTGTGCAGAATCTTTTCATTATGATAGTGCATATGTACACACACATTTATCAGTGTGTACACTTCTATGAGAACAAATAAGCAAACAAGATTTACAGAAGCCTAGTTATTATATGGAAAATTCCATTATTAGTGCTTCCTTATTTTTCATACACTTAACACAACTAATTGACCTCATTGACACACCTTTATCTTTGCATGGCTAAAAGCATGACTTAAAGCTACAGCATGAGATTTCACAATTTTTTTCTTATTATTTCATGATGCATGTATTCATGTTAAAAGACGATTTTAATGTGAGTTCATCTAAGTGTGTCTTAAATATTTTTGTTAGAATTTTCTGTATTTTCTCTTTTCCTCTTCCTTTTCTCTCTTTCATTTTTCTCTTTCTCTTTCTTTTTTTCCTTCTTTCTTTCTTCTTTTTTTTTTTTTTTGGCAGGAGAGGCATGGAGGTTAAACTTGAGTTTGGGGTTAACAGCTTCCCTAGAACAAGCAGGCCTATGCTGGTTCTAGAGTCCACCCTCTGGCTTCTCCCACTGATTTCAGGGTGCCTGCTGATGTTCTGCATAGCTTCTCTCATTGCGGCTGAGACAGTGCAATAGTCAGTTTTACTGATAAGTTTATTTAAGAGAATCTCAGGTGGAACTGCACAAGGTCTCCAAACTCTTCAGCTTGTCTAGATGTCCATTATTATCTTGCCTATTACAGTTAGCTTTTTCACACTGAAAAACTTGATATTTAACAGGAGATCTGTGTATCCAATTGAAAATACAATTTCCTGAACTTTGTTTTTTGGTGATGGTAGAAGTGTATTGACACTGTGACTTTGGACCATGTCATCTGATTGCATGGTTATCAGGAAGGGGGTGTGATTTGAGGGAGTTGATGTCTTTATGTGTCATCAAAACTAAAAACAAATACCTTGGTCTACAGGGTCCAAAGAGCACACCAAAATGAACTAGCTTAGGGAATATCTAGAAAGATCATGTTCAAAATCCTCAAGGAGAGCCAGATTGATGTTAATATATGATGGATCTTAGTGATCACCAGATTCATATACCAGATGCACTGAGGATTTTAGTTTCCATAACTGCAACAAAGTGCAACTAAACTGGACTCCCATAAACACCTTTTCTTTGTGTGTTCTCTCACACATACTTTTACCCTCCATACAAATGAGAAAATAGACACTTGATGGCAAAATTAAATGAAAATTTGTTGATAAAGGCAAGGTCTTTAAATACAAATATGTCTTTAAAATTTATTTTAAAATCTGTAAATAAAGTAAAACATGTAAAAGAGTATGCTGGTTTCTTTCTGGGCTTTTTGACTTCCCCAAGCCTACACTAATATAAATACTTGAACAAGGGGTTGGGGCTTGTAGTTGTGATTTCATGAGGTGGTTGAGGTAGGAGGGTGGAGGTCAGGAGTATATTTCTTGCCCTCCACATTCACACTCCTTGTTCATTTCTTCTCTATACATCTGTGACTCAGAATACAAAAAATCAAACTAAGCCCTGGCTGGTGTAGCTCAGTGGGTTGAGCATGGGCCTGTGAACTAAAAGGTCACTGGCTTGACTCCCAGTCATGGCAGGTGTCTGGGTTGCAGGCAAGGTCCCTGGTAGGGGGCTCATGAGAGGCAACCACACATTGATGTTTCTTTCCTTCTATTTCTTTCTCCCTTTTCCTTTCTCTAAAAACAAGCAAAAAAGAAAAGATAAAAATTAAACTGCAAAAAAACCCCAAATAACCTAAGAGGTTTACGAAATGATTAGACTAAAAGAAAGCAAATACTTTCTCAAACCATTAGTTCTACTCTCTCTGTTTCTCCTGCCAAAATTGTTATTATATCACTAGCACATGTTTGCTCTTTCCATGACATTGGGGGCTCATTTTTTTTGCACACACACACACACACACACACACATACACAGAAACAAAACAACTATTCATCATGGCCAGAATGATTAGGGAATATGCTTATATATTGTAGAAAAGCAACAGTCTTTCATCAGCTGAACCTTCCATTTTTTTCCCTCTGTACACTCCTTCCAGACCCTTTGAAGCCTCGTGGGAACATTCAAATCTAGGCAATCTCTGACTTGGCTGACTTCTGGCCACCACCCTGATCCATTTCCTTTCCAGGGCTTCCTGGCTCTGCCAGCTGTTGAAATAGCATGCTTTGCCATTGTGCAAATGTGTGTGTAGTTCATATGTTTCATATCTTTACTGCCTATAAAGTCTCTGACCACTACATTCAAATCATATCCTGTAACTTATTTTCCCCTTCCAGGACTTCCTAGCCCTACCCTTCCTGGACTACTACCAGCTCCCAGGATTCCTTTCAACAGCAGCACCACTGCTGACAGAGAAAATCAAAAGGGGGTATTAAACTGTGAGTTAAAGTTTGCATGTTAAATCTCTGTCCTTGAAGTTTTTACCTTGTACCCACAGAGGACTGTGCTCTTTAAATGATTTTGATTTAGAACGTGCTTGTAATTTGAATGCTTTTGCCATATTTCATTTTTCCTCAGAGGAAGTGCAGTTATTGTTACATTGTGCAGCATTTCTCAGGTTTTAACGATCACTGTTATTTTTCTGGGTTCGGTTGGACTGTCCTGAAGTGTGCCTGGATGATCTTCTCATGAAACTTGAGCCTCATGAAAGGAAAAGAATCCACTTCAAATCCTCACTTCTCTCATTTTTCCTCCACCCCTCCCTACAAACAAGTGTGCGTGCACACGCACTTTCTGGTATATTAAATATGTTGTTTATTTTATTTCTTTCAGTTCCTGGGGTTTGATGTGGACCAAATAAAGCAGGACTTTGTACTAGGTGAGACACATGGAAGAGATATTCTTTTCTCATTAAAAAGAACCATTCAGCTTTGAAGTCAGATGACTCTATCTTCTAAGGGGTGCTTTCTTTTTCTTTTTTTCTTTTTCATTTTTTAAAAACCAAAGTGTAGACAATTTAATTTTCAGCCCATGGCTTAACTTAAATAGGAAGACTTGTTAGATCATATAGACTATGATATATAGCCACATAAAATTGTTACTTTCTAGTAGGGTTGACTAGATTTATGAACTAACTTTATATTCAAAAGTGAACAACAGTCTTGAACCATCTTCCAATGCATCTGGTTCAGTGAGATTAGTTATCTCATGTTTTCCAGCCCTACTGCCTGGGCCCATCACAGCATATAAGTATGAACTCACCATCATCTACTGGTCACAAATAGGCAATGTTAATTCAGGACTAATCCTCTGAGGTTTCTGAACTGCTCACACCCACGTCCCAGAGGTGACTATTCAGATCAGCTGCCTTAGTTTCATCTTGTTACTCATAGCATTCTTCTCTGACATTTTTGTAGCATGGAAAGCTTGTGCTTTTTGTCAGGGGGAAGTTTGCTTTTTCAAAGAAAGATTTTCTTATAAACTGTGAACCCCTTATTTGAATAAGATAAATCATGAACACTTGTTGACTCTGGGGAGAGCCCACCAATGGTAGATTTTAAGTAAAACCACGTGAGTGGAGCTGGAAAGACTGAAGTCTGTTTCTGCTCTGCCACTAATGTGTTTGGTGTCTTTCAACAGACTCTGCATGCAGTCACTGTAAGTGTATTCAGTATGTTTGAAAAGTTGAGACAGGAAACATATAACCAAACCCAAAATGATCTTTGGAGATAAAAACCACGATGTCTGAAAAAAAATGCATAGGATGGGAGTAACATCAGATTACACATTCTAGAAGAAAAGGTTAGTGAACATAAATGCATAGCAATTGAAACAGAAGGAGAGAAAAAGATTTTAAAAATGAATGGGACATCAGTGTGCTGTGAACAACTTCGTGGGGCTGGAGTTTCAGAAGGAAGAGGGAGAGACAGAAAAAAATATTTGAAGAAATAATGACTGTGAAACCCACATTTCTAAATAGCTCGATAAATCTGAAGTGCACATGGACACACATATACACCCATGAAATCACCACACCAAGCTGCATCATAATCCAATTGTTCAAAACTAGTGATAAAAAATAATCTTACAAGCAGGCAGAGAAAACAAAGGCATTATGTACAGAAAAAGATGGTAAGAAACATAACATATTTGTATAAGAAAAATGAGGCAAACTAAAGTGTGATTATGGGTGGTAGTCCAGATAGTTTTTGCATGAGGTCCAGATACTTTTTAATACATTTTTATGTAATGTGATTTTTAAAATTCAAAGTAAGGTAGTTTCATTTCTTTCCAAATCCTTCACCAAAGACCTTTGTTCCTCTTGTCACTGAGCCAGTGACTGCTCTTGCAGTCTACAGCTTTATACCCACAAAAACGCCCTTTGTATTTAGATCTCCGTGTGCTCAGTGTGATAGAGGCCAGTTTAACTTTGTGTTAGATTGCCGTATTTGTATCTTAAGGATTACTTTGGTTACTCAGCTTCTTATCTTTGTCCTCTTTACTTCTTCCAGGATTTGATTGTCAGTAACTATTTTGTTAAGAATTTGTACAATCTTGTACAAAAATGGCCTCCCCAAAAGATGTCCTGAGAAAAAGTTTGAAGATGGTCCATGGCTGTCCTATGGTCTATGCTTTTGCGAACAACTGGGAAGAGGTCGAACAGTTCTGCAGCAGGCCCGATGACATTGTGATAGTCACTTACCCCAAATCAGGTGAGTTTTGTGGCCTGTCCAATGCAGGTCTGGCTTCAGCCATTGTTGCCTGAAAATCAACTTCTCTATAAAACCATTATCATCCTCAATCAAATGAATCCTATCAGTCAGTACAGCCATGTATTTGAAAGGTATTAAATGGGCACTTGGGGTATAGAAAAGGAAATTGCAGAATTAAATTTCTGACAGAATGTATTAGAATGGCAGGCCTCCAAAAGGTACTTTCCCACTCTGATTCAGGTGATGTTTATAAAAACTGTTGCTTTTTGACACAGGTACCACCTGGGTAAGTGAAATTGTGGACATGGTTTTAAATGATGGAGATGTTGAAAAATCTAAGCGAGATTTTATAACTGCTAAAGTTCCCATGTTGGAAATGGCTGTTCCTGGAGTGATTTCAGGTAATTTTAAGCCATTTGAGAACTATAGTTTTGTAATACTATTTATATAGCATTGTTAATTTTGTATTTATGACTTCCCCTCAAAGAAAATGAAGTAAATTTAGTGACATAAAATGAAAGTCTGAAAACAGTACAATACCAGAGCACATAAAGAAACTACAGATTTAGTCCATATTTGAGTATTCAAGTATTATGATAACAAAAAATGAATGAGTTTTGTTGTATAAAGCAATTAAAAATTTGGTTGATGACATAAAAAGTGCTTCTTATCTTTCATTGACTTTTCGTTGTGTAGAATTTGGTAGATTAGAACAATAAGCTCCTAATTTAGGACTTTACATAGGAAGAGAAGGACCAACTGGATATCATTCTGTGTGGTTGCTTGAAGTCAGAGAGCCAATGCTAAATTTTGGAATTAAAGGATTATTCTGGGACAAGCAACCAAGATGCGTGAAAAGTGAGTTAAGACACCAAAGTCACAGAAAAGTATAAAGAAGTGATATATGTTAAGTGAAATAACCTAGGAGGTGAGGGACAAATACCATATGATCTCACCTTTACCTGGAATATAATCAACAAAAGAAAAAGTAAACAAAATATAACCAGAGTCATTGAAATTAAAAACAATTTAACAATAGCCAGAGGGAAGGAGGAAGGGAGAGCAGGGAGAAGGGTTTTCAGGAACTACTACAAAGGACACATGGACAAAACGTAGGGGCGGGATGGAAGCAAGGGAGGGAGGTGGGATTGGCTGGGGTGGGAGGGAGTGGTGGAGAAAAATGCAGACAAGTGTAATCAAACAATAAAGTAATTAAAAGTGATAGTATCAAATGAGTCAGGGAGAGAGGAGTAGAGATTATTGGTGGGAGACCTGGGTGGGAGGTGGTCAGTGAGGCTGGGCAGCATTGCCAGAGAGTGAATTGATGAGGTTCACCAGGTAAAGGAGGATAAACTGGCACTCAGGTTTACTCTGGAGCCTGAATGTGAATACATGTGGTGTCATTTCATATTCCTGATATTTACATTTGTGCAGTTAAAGGGTTCATTTGAAGGATCTCTAAGGCAAAACAATCACAAAACAGAAGGGGCTGAGAAATTTTTCACTGAGGTTTAGGGAGGGAAGAGGAATAACAATGTGAGGAAAACTTCATAAAAGAAACAGACATAAGATTTCCCATCATGGCATTGAGGAATAGTGAGATATGGAAGGTTAAGATCTCTCATTTCTATATGCTGAATAAAGAGGGTGTTATTACTAGGTCAGTAGAAGCATAATAAAATACCTTGTGGAATTTTATAGCTGTATAATTGATTTTCCCAATAAAATTCAAGATGCCCAATTAGTTTTTAAATTCAGAAAGCTATTTTATTTACTAAAAGTATATCCCAATATTTTATGGAATACACTTATACTCAAAGGTATCTCTGATTAATCTGAAATACAGATTTAACTGGAATTTTTGCATCTTTATTTCCCAAATTTGCTGAACTGTCTGCATTGATATTAAGGAGATCTTGATACAAGTGGATGCTATGCCCTATTCTGTATGGAGCTTTTGTTGGTGAAGAAAACAGGCTCTATCCCTGCTTTTATGAAATGTTCATTCTAGTGTGTGTGTTTGGGGGTGGGGACAAGGAAGACACATGGGAACTGACAACAAACAAAGTAAATGAACTATGAACCAACAATAAGTGCTATATACAGCCATTTAAAAGGATGTTTTAATAGACACTGACTGGCTTTTTAGCATGTGAAATACAATTTTGTTAAGAATCGAAGCATAGGATTGCTTTAAATTAGTGAGTCAGATGAAATTTTGAGCAAGTATGTTGTCATATGCAAACGGTATAAAAATAATGCAGAATTAACAGGTAATCTAGAGGTTACACAGGATAAATAATATTGTGAAAAATATGCATAGAACCTTAGGATTCATTGGATATGAAACCTGAAAGAGTAGACAATAAAAGAGATCTTTGTGACTCAGTAAGAGATGACATATTTAACAGATATACCTGGGATAAAAGCCTTGAGTCCATTATAAGAACAGTAAGTGAAAAAGGTAAGCCAAGTTTTACCTACTCTATGTCAGAAATTCTCTGAATATGCCTTTACTCCACAAGTGCCTGCAGACTAGCCAAGTGATTTGTGTAGTGTGATCCTCCTGACTCTGAACACAGAAAATGAATGAATGTTCTGTGTCTCGGGGAAGTTCATATATATGCTTTCTCCAAACACTTAATGTGAAATCAAATTCTAGAACACATTAATTATATGACTTTGGAGAGTTCAGCTAACACCTAAAAGTTACACAACATTTTTGCTTTGCATATGCATATAACAAATACAGGAAATAATAAAAATGCAGATACAGCAGCTGATGCTACACAAAATGACATCATCAATACTATAATAGCTGATGCAAAGCAGTGTGATGTGAAAATTACTAGGTATTAGTATCTTTCTGACATAGACAAAACATTTTTATAATTATTTATAGTATGCACAGGTATGATGAAACTCCAAAGTGCTAAGGTGGGTATTATTACTCCTCATTTTGGAAGTGAAGAAAGTGAAGCATAGAGACTGGGATATTTTCAAATGTCTCACAGTGAGTGAGTGATTGAGTTGGAATTTGAATCCAAGGGGGCTGATTTCAGAACCTATGCCCTTAACCGTCATGCAATATTAGCTCTTAGAGTTGAGATAGATAATGCCTATGATTAGTTCAAAACTTAGCAGCATCATATACTGCTGAAAAACATTTTGAAAGGTTGCTTGAGAAAATCAGGAAATGCAAGCCTGTTGGAGACTAATACTTCTATATAACAAACTATATTTTCTCAGGTATAGAACAATTGGAGAAGAATCCATCCCCTCGTCTTGTGAAGACGCATCTACCGATTGATCTCCTTCCTAAGTCTTTCTGGGAGAACAACTGCAAGGTACACTCCAGATCTGCAGCCAATTTTTTAATGACCCTATTCCCTATGACTCACTCACATAAGAAATAATTGCTCTCATGTTTCAGTGAAAGTGTTTCCATTGTTCTAGTCTAAACCTACATACTGAAGTTTTCCAAAGTTATGCAGCAAAAGAATTCTCATCTCAGCACACCACTGCTACTGTTATTCCCCAGCTGTCCCTAAATGTTCTGGTCTTCTCTGAAAACTCAACACAAGGTTGTTGGTATTCAGATTATCCATTTCACCTTAGCTGATTTTACTAGTTTGTGATGTGAGAGGACTTCTATGTGGTTGAATTTTGTAGTGAAAAGTCTTTCATGTAGTCACTTCTTATTTTTTCTTTTAACAGATTTTAGTTTTTTCTACAACAGTTTATTTATAGGCTGATTTTAGGGTTACAGCAAAACTGAGTGAAAGTCAAAGCGACTGTGCATATGTCTCTTGCTCCCACACACACTTAGATTCTCCATTATCAGTATCTCCCACCAGAGTGCACATTTGTTACAATTGATGAACCTACATTAACACATTGATATCACCCAAAGTCCATCATTTACACTAGGGCTCATTCTTGGTATTGTCCATTCTACAGGTTTTTATATATGTGTAATCATACATTTAAGTATCATACAGTGTAGTTTCACTGCTTGAAAAATCCTCCGTGCTCCACCTATTCACCCCCACCCCCACCCCTGGAAACCACTGATCTGTCTCCATAGTTTTGCCTTTTCCAGAATATCATATACTTGGAATCACAGTTTGTAGACATTACAGTTGGTGGTCTTTGACTTAGTATTATGCATTGAAGATTCTCATGTCTTTTCATGGCTTGATAGCTCATTTCTTTTAAGTGCTGAATAACATTCTACTGTCTGGAAGTACCACAGCTTATTTGTTCACTCACTTACCAAAGGACATCTTGGTTGCTTCTAAGTTTTGGCAATCCTGAATAAAGCTGCTACAAACAACCATATGGAAGGTTTTAACTGGACCTTATTTTTCAGATTTTTTGGGTAAATACCAAGTAGTGCAATTGCTAAGTTACATGGTATGGATATGTTTAGTTTTACAAAAACAAAAAAACCCTGCCAAAGTGTCTTCCAGAATAGCAGTGCCATTTTGCATTCCTACAAGCCATGAGTGAGATGATTCTTAATGCCCCGCATCCACAGCAGGGTCTGATGTTGTCAGTGTCCTGGACTTTGTGGTCATCTAATAATTATTGTGAAGTGGTGTCTCAATGTTTTAATTTGAATTTTCCTGATAGCATATGATATGGGAATTTTTTTATACTCTTCTTTTTATCTTCTCTATGTAGTCTTGCTAGCTATTTATCCATTTCACTGATTATTTTTTAAATTTTTTATTGATTATGCTGTTACAGTTGTTCTATTCCCCCTTTCATTCCCCTCCACCCTACCCCCCATCCCCACCATTACCCCCCCTTTAGTTTATGACCATGTGTCTCAAGTCCTTTAGATTCTATATTTCCCATGCTATTCTTGCCCCCCCCCCTTCTATTTTCTATCTACTGTCTATCCTACTTATTTTCTGTACCTTCCCCCCCACCTCCTCCTCCCACTCCCCTCTTGCTAACAATCCATGTGATCTTCATTTCTATGGTTCCACTCCTGATCTAGCTGTCCTTTTAGTTTGCTTTCGTTTTAGGTGTGGTTGTTAATAACTGTGAGTTTGTTGTCCTTTCACTGTTCATGTTTCTTTAACTTCTTTTTCTTAGATAAGTCCCTTTAACATTTCATATAATAAGGGCTTGGTGATGATGAACTCCTTGAGGACAGATAAGGTGCTTCTCAGATAAGATCACTGATTATTTTTAAAAATTTTTATTTTTGTTCAAGTACAGTTTTCTGCCTTTGACCCCCCCACACCCACCGCAGCCCTCCCATCTCCCTCCTGTTTCCATCCCTTCCCTATTATTTTCCATGTGTCCTTTATACTTGTTCCTATAAACCCTTCACCCTTTACCTCTGAAATTCCCTCCCCTCTCCCCTCTGGTCACTGTCAGCCTGTTCTCAATTTCAGTGTCTCTGGTTGTTTTGCTTGTTTATTTGTTTTGTTGGTTAGGTTCCTGTTAAAGGTGAGATCATACTGTATTTGTCTTTTACTGCCCGGCTTATTTTGTTAATTCTTTAGAAGAGCCAACTCTTTTTTTGTTTAATTTTCTCTAACATTTCCTCTGTTTTTAATTTCATGGATTTCAAATATGTTCCTTTCTTGCCTGTATGTTAATTTTTATTTTCCTAAATAAAATAGCACTCATTTGATCTCTTATTCCTCCTCCTGCAGATGATTTATATGGCTCGAAATGCCAAGGATGTTGCAGTTTCATATTACCATTTTGACTTAATGAATAATTTGCACCCTCCTCCTGTTACCTGGGAAAAGTATCTGGAGAATTTCATGGTTGGAAATGGTAGGTAGTTCTTGGCCTAAAATTAATAAGTCAATTTTTTCAATTTTAAATAATTCTACTATTACTGGTATGACTTTTTGTTTTCTAAACACTTTTGCCAAATCAGAAACAAGTACATTCAAATACTGTTTAAAAATTAAATTGAATATATCTAATATTGTACCATGACTCTCAATATATAACCTGATATTAAATATTGGCTTAATGAAAATATTGTCTAATCTCTTTTCAGGTGTTAGAAACCTAGTCGATGTTTCTGCTCACAATAGAAATTGTTTACCTTCCCTAAGCAATTACTTAAATCACTTATATATATATATTTATAGTATAGATAAACAGTTAATATGAGTACTTCATAAAATAATAGTTTCCTTCCATTTGAGGCTAAGTATAACTTGTTGGAGGTCAATGCCTTTTCAACTGAAATACTTCCTTGTACTTTATATATTTTTAACCTGATTGCTTATAAATTAATATGTGGTTGACTACATATTTTTTTAAATTGGCTTTATATTCTCCATTCCCTTGGCTATTAAATTCCACAAAATGTTTGTATAATCTAACTTATTCTTCAGAAATGAATCTTTGACTTTGTGAATGCTTATGGACAGAGACTCTTTCTGTGCTTTTAGTGGCCTATGGTTCCTGGTTTAATCACGTTAAGAGCTGGTGGAAGAAAAAAGAAGAACACCCAATACTTTTCTTACACTACGAAGATATGAAAGAGGTAAAATGATAGAAATTCATTATAGATAATGTCTCACTACATCCTGGGGTAAAAGGATGAATATAACATTTTCAAGTTAACCTGTGAAGTCCAAAATGATATGATTGCTTTCCCTATTCTTCATGCCTGCTTACCCAGATCTCGTTAAGGTCATTAATAATGTTCTAATTGTGAAAGCTATGACATTTTTGTCCCTCATATTTTTTTAACCATTGTGTTTACTTTGAGCAGCTTTTTTCCTCAAATTTTCTTCTTCATTTAACAGGTTATCAGACTGGTGGTTTTCCAGTGGATCTCTCTGTATCACTTAGCTGTTTTTCTTTTTCAGCTGCTTGGTGTATTTTGGTGCTCATTCCAGGCCCACTGTTGCCAAAACTATGTATGTGCTAATGGCCCTTCAAAATGCTTTTTTTCACTTCTACCCTGAATTCAAACCTGTGCTTTTATTAAAAAGACTCTCAAATTTAATGTGTTCAAAACTAATCTCATCTTGCTTCTTTCTCTTCAACATGTCATTCTCTTCTTGGTTTATTCTCTCTTTTGGTTAATGATGTTATATGTACATTCAGGTTTCAAAGCTTTAGAGTAAGTTGTCCTCATTGTCTTCCATATAGTGGATATAGTTCAACTGTGTCTTGAACATCCCATTGGTTCACATGCCCTATCTAATATATACATCTATATCTAACATGCCCTATATCCTTCAACTGTGCCCCATTCTTTATTTTATTACTACTTCCTCCTAGACAGGGACTCATAAGCATTCATCTATCCTCCTGTATGAACTAGAATTTCTTCAAATCTCACTGCAAAGTTCCAGGACTATTCTGGAGCTATTTTACTCAAATTAGGCAAACATGCATGCACACATGGCAAATATGTTTAGTCCAAGTTACATTAGTTCTAAAAACCTGAGTATACAATGAGAATTCTTTTTAGACTTTCAGATTCATGATGGAAGGTACCATATGTACCATTCTTGTGACTGCATCTGCAGTTCCTAATACAGCACCTACCCCATAAATAAAGACTCAATGGTCATTTGTTGTATGAATAACTGATTCCTTGAATGAGTGAAAAAATGAGTAATAACAAAAGATGTAGTGACAATTCTACTTTGCATACCAGAAATCATGTCATAGGTAAAGTATCCTTTGTTCCCAAGTATTTCCAAGACACCTACAGATTATATATCTCATCTTATTAAAGAGTTGTCTGTTTTCCTGCTCTGCATGTGCTCCCACCCTCTATCACATTTGTTTGTAGCCCATTGAGAACCTATGGTGTAAATTTTACCAGTGCTTGAATCTGACCACTGCAATTAATGCCAATTTGCTGGCATACAGAGCTGCAACACTAAAGTGGTTTTTATTAATCAGATTAAATTTTGAGCACTTTATAAGAGAAATCATTGTTCTTCTGTACCAAGTATCTCTCTTTCTTTCTGGACATGTGAATAGTACTTAAGAGGCTTATGAAAGGAGCAATTTTAGCTTCTTAATGTAGTCTCTTTTCTCCACAGAATGGAGAAATACATTTCCTGGGCTGGGCTGGTACCCAACCTTTGACTCACATGCTGTCTCCCACATGATGTTCTCATGTCAACCTTTTCTCATTCTGTAGCTAAACTGCTTTATTCAAATCAACTCATTTGTATTAATTTACAGTCTGTCCTGATCAGCTTTATAAGCATACCCAAATACTTTGAGCCCCACTCAGATTTCCTCTATGGGTCATAATTAAAAGCCAGTGTTTTTCTACTCCAATACAGACATTCTTAAACAATGTTATGTAAAGATGCTTAGTAGAACAACAATAGAGCAAAAGTATAATAATATATCAAGAAAAAATTCATAGAGAAGTCCAACAATTTACATCAGGTTGATAAGTGTCTGTATAAATTCTCAGTCAATGAGGTGAAAGATCAAGGCAGCAGAGGAAGATTCAATAGGAGCCAACACTCTCAACTTGAACTGTTACTGGTTTATAAACTGACATCAGCAGTCATGCTTTGGCTGTGGCTAAATTATTCTCCAAACACTTTGAATTGCTAACAGAAATTGCTATTTACCCACCCATCTGTGTTTTCCTAGTGTTACTAACTTCTCTTTTGTTTTTTTTGCCACTATCATGATTTTTGACATCGCACTCATTCTAAGTATTGCCACCCCTTAATTAGACATCTCATTCTTCTCTCATTGAGGCCTCACACATAAAATATCACCATAACTTCCCTTCTAGGGAACTCCCTGCCAAAACAGTCACATGTGTACATGCACACACACACACACACACATGCACAGAGATAATAAGAGACATTATTCAAAACTGTTGCTTCACTTCGTTATTACAGATACAAATCCTTCCACAGGACATCCAAGGATGTTCTCAGTTAAAACCCAATTTATCTTTCTAGTTTTATACCTACCTTACTCCTGTGATCACATCAGATCTGACTCTAACCATTATGCTTTTTTCTCCCTGGAACACATTATGAGACACTAATACCTCTAAGACTTTTAACTGTTTTCATTATTGGATATTCACTGTTTGGTGACACAAAAGACCACACATCTTGGTAAATTCTGACTCATCTTTTTTTTAACTCAGCTTAGTTATCAGCTTTCCAAAATCTTTCGAATTTATTCTTGCAGATTTTAGTTTGGCTTCCTAAAAAGTTACAAATATTGTTTATGTCATTAAAATCTGGAAAATGATCCATTTCTCAAATTTGGCTCTTTTTATCCTCAGTGGTTGATAAATACTTTAGGTCTCAATATCTTTGCACATTTATTGGAGTTTATTTTCAATAACTGGTGTCTAAGCAAGATTTAATCAGTATTTATACTTTAAGGAAATATACTTGAAGTTGTCCATGAACTTATTAGTTTTGCTTTTAAATATTGTTGCTAAAAACTAGAAAACATATTTGATAAAAAGCAGAAAAAGAAGTGAAATGCAAAAAACAAATTGGTTTGCTAAGTCATGCACAGTTCAAATCTGATGGCAAATGAGTTTAAAATAGCACTTTGGCTTTTTTCTCTAAGTATGGCTTGTATTTAGCCCAAAGTTTGTTCATATTGTACCTTAAATGTAAACTAAAACATAACATTTATAACAAACAAAATATCTCTGCTCTATTTTTCTTAAACATAAATTATGTTTTCATTTTTAATAATATTTTTTTAAAAAATTTGAGACCAAACCAAATATGGATTTTGTATTCAGATAAACATTTAAGAAAGCAGATTATAAATATTATATTCTTTTTACATTATCTTTATCATTTTCTTGGATGTCTCTTTACCCACTACTAGAATCCAAAGCAAGAAATCAAGAAGATTGCTGCATTTCTAGAGAAAAGCTTAAATGATGAGATCCTGGATGAGATCGTCCATCACACCTCATTTGGAATGATGAAGGATAACCCTCTGGTGAATTATAAACATATTCCAAATACAGTGATGGATCACAGCATATCCCCTTTCATGCGCAAAGGTGACAATCTTTCTGAGTTTATTTTCCCTTTTTATTTTCTTAGACATTACTCTGAAATGAGGATTCACTTTGTGATCTCTACCAAAGTACTTAGACACTTGGGGTATCAATTCCCTTAACTGTAAAATAACAACACTGAAAATACTAACCACAAAAAAACTGCCACATCCAATTAGAAATTGTTAAAGGAAATGATGCATGTAAACCTACTGTTAAAATACTTTGAATATTTTATAGATATTTCCTCCCTCATTTACTACTGTGCTAAGTGGTCTTGTCAATTCTGATATGAGTCATTCCAAATTTGTTGTATGCAAATCCTCAATCTTTGTCTAAATTGACATAAGGATCTTTCTCTTCATGACAAATTAGTGTCAGTCAGTACAGTACTGTATTACTTTTTAAGATTTTATTAATTTACCTAATAGAAAGAACCTTATTTACCTAATAGAAAGTTGTTATTATGTAAAAATACAGTCTGAATTCCAGAAAACATGGAATGTAAATTTAAGTTGTGAAGATGACAACACAGGAAGATGCTATTGATTGTTGAAATAGAGCATTACTTCCATTGTGGCTGGTTGTGTATGATTTGCATCAAAGTGATTTATTAATGGTAAACAGAATGCATTTAACAAATTACTAACTTAAATTTGAGACATTACCCATCTAATAATGCCACCCACCCTTTGGTTTCAATATGCTTTATGGAGTTGAAGGAAAAGGGGTAGAATATCAGTTGGTACACTGGGAAGTAAACATAACCCTAGGGATGTATCATGTACAGGAACATGTGAAAGAAAACCCTTAATTTTAAAGAGTTATATGGTTAAATTATTTTGTGAAACATTGTTCTCCACTACTTACTAAAATAGAAAATAGTTCTAGAGTTTTAAAATTGTTTCTTATTTTTTTAATCTCTACATTTAACTTTTCAAAAGTAAACTCTAGTTTAAGAAGGCAAAGCAAGTTTTCATTGTCAGCCATGCACTAGAGCAAAGAAGATACATACACATTTTCTAATGGAAGAGTCAGAACAACAATCTTTGTAAAAGAAAGCACGTGTTTATCATGCCGGATCCTCAACGGAAACTTCTAGGAGAATTTTATCCTTCTCATCTGAACACTGATACCATCACATGGTCCTTATTGGGGTATAAAGTTAAAGGAGATAAGCTTGGTATCTGAATTTTAGAGTTTTTCAAATTTCAACCTAAAAAAGTGCATGCTGGTCTAATGAGAGCATGCCCTTCAGAAGTGGTGAAGAACTCGCCCTTTGTAGTCAAATTGATCTGGAATTGATCCAGACTATGCCAGTCCCTGAATTTATGACTTTCGATACCTTAATATATCTGCCAAAACCCTGGTTGCATCACTGAAAACACAAAGTACAAACATCTATGGAGCAAGTTTTTGGGGGAAGTTTATGCTAAATGCTATGTAAGTATTTGGAATATGTTTCTGATTATAAATAATACCAAAAAGTAACAAGACTTATTAAACTGTTCATGGTTCCTCTGTTCATGTACTCATTTATTCATTCAATAAATATTTAAGGCCTATACACTCATTCATTAATTTACACATTGGAAGCCCTTCATCAACACCTATATGTAGCACATATTCTGTAGAATGTGCAAGTTTGAATGACACATGCATCTGCCTCAGGAGGCTCCTAATGCAAATGCAGAAGGCATGCATGCAAATGGGTGCTGAGAGGGGCTCCAAGTGAAATGGCCAAAGGGCCAGGCACACTCAAGTCTTCCATGACACTATATTGCATAATCAATGTTATAATTTAGTTACACAATAGTAAAGGTGGTAGGGACTGGATAGGTGATGTCCCTATCCCCTGTACCCATGCCCCAAATTGCAACAAAACAGAAATACCTGGGCTGTGACATCATTCAATGTATCAGAAAATGTACAGTCTTCTTATTCTTATGAAGCAAATGTGTTTGCATGTGCTATGTAATTTATACTCTGAATGGAAGACATTGGAATAATTTACACATGACTATTGTTTAAGTCTGTGCTCTCTGTTTCTAATGCCTTTGGAGTTGTACTACCCTGAATGTATTTACCCTACGCTCATATACATTTCTAAGACCTCTTGTCATCTAGTAAACATTGAACAAATTATAATACCAGAAAAACTACCTAAGGGGATGCTTTTTATTAAAACGACTTGAAATTCTCAGCAAGTCAACACTCATTAATATAAATTACAATTGAGTAAGACCTATTTAATATTGATTATTTCATAATATCACCAAGTAAATGTTTTCCTCCAAGTGCATTGGCAGTTTATTAGTATTTATTTATTTTTAAATAAATGTTTATAAGCATTCATGTTTAAGATATTAAATAAGTTCATATCACCCAGTTTACTTTTGTACAGATCATTCATGAATATTACATTTGATGTTATTCTTCACATCTAAAACACAAATAAAATGTAAGCCTGGTGAACTCAAAAATCACAAGTATCCTACCAGTATTATTCCATCCTCATTTATGCATTCTGGGAACTGATACTTACCAGCTTACAACTTTATGGATTCATTGTGCAGATAACCATCTTTAGACAATTTGCAAAGTAACTCATGATATAAAATATGTCATGACCAGTGTATAGTTGTAACACTAAGACCCAGGATAACGAGAAACACTAAAGAATCTCTTTCAGGAAACTACAAATTGTAGAGTCCATAAATTTAGACAAGGAAATTAACCGCTTTCAGACTATGTCTCTAAATGTCAGACTCTATAGTTATAAGCCACTTTTTAAATGAGAGGAATTACCAGTAAAACAGAAATGACATTTTAAAATATTCAAATACAAAGGAAAATCTTTAGTTCTGCAACTTTTTTTTGCTCTATGCTAGCTTTCCTATCATAATGGAAATATTTTACTCCTTCATATGTTTTTGTACTTCTTATTTTTAGGAATTGCAGGTGACTGGAAGAATCACTTCACAGTGGCCCAAAATGAGAAATTTGATGCCATTTATGGGAAGGAAATGTCTGGAAGTACACTGCAGTTCCGCACCAACTACTAGAGAACCTCAGCTGCAATTCTGAAAGAACCAACCTGAAATTCGTTGACACAGGGGCAGTTATGACTTGACTTGGGCAATCAAACAGGTTTTTAAAGAAGCAGATATACTTTTAAAACTTTGATTTTTCAGTGTCATTGTTTAGTTCCCAGTTTTGCTTCTGACTCTGAAAATCTTCATTCTGTAAAGTTAAGGCCAATCATTACCTTTTTTGTAAACTGTTCATGCCTTTTCCTAGACTACTACTGGCAAGAAAATATTTAGGCTACCAAATTTCCATGTATTTTGGCTGAAAATGAAGTTTTTCTCCCTGTTACCATGGCCCAGGAAATTTGTACACTGACACTGTATTTCCTAGCTCTGCCCCAATTTCCCTTTGCTGAGTATTTGATTCTGGACACTCTGTCCCACTGCTGTCTCTGGGTTTCAAGTTGTTCCCTGAGTCATAGCTCATGTTCTTGCAAACTCTCTATTGTGATAACATGGTTCATGTCCCAAGTCACTTGGTTCAGACTTTGGAACTTTTTATGCCTAATCTGATTATCCAAATTTCTAATCTCTAAATTTCCAAAGGTGAAAGGTTTACCTGAGTCTCCTTTGTACTCTTCTCTCTTACAACAGGAGCTTGACCCTGAGAGCCTGACTGGGGACTGGAACCTGTTTCCTGGGGACAGCACCTCCCACATCCAACCTGACTGTTATGAACTGCTGAGAATTGCCCAGTGTTGTTCACTGGTCTCCATTTAGGGGCTTCAGTTTATTTGTTCTTGCTTCCAGTTCCCTGGGCCCTTACTTGTTCTGGAGATAAGTTCTGACACATGACCACTCCCTGAGCCACAACTGAGATGGCTACAATAACTTGGGTTACAATATTTTTATCCAGGGTGAATCTGTGCTATAGGCCTCTGCACCAGTAATAGCTCCTCAAGCTTGTAACTCATCTTTCCCAATGCCAGTGGAGGACTGATCCAATGCCAAGTGCAAACTTCCAAGGAGTGATATGTTTGTGATTCTGGAGATAGTTGAGAGTTATTATCTATCATTTGCATTCTAAATTACTTCAGGGAATGAAATTTGTGTTTATGCTTCTTAGACACATGTTTAGTAGTAGTTAACCTTGAATAGATCGGGGTATTGTGAATCAGTTTCAACTTTCTAGAACACTCTTGTGAACAAGGAGGTAAAGCCAATCAGGTATCCATTTGAATTATTATCTTTCTTAATAATAAACTAATATGTACACACTGTGATGCTATGGTCTGTTTTTGAAAATTATTAAATATCTCTGAACTAGCCTTTTATCTGTGTAATAGATTAGCTGCACTAACTGCCTTCACTAACAATATGAAATGATTTCCACTTTCCTTAGTTTTTCTTAGTGACATATGTTTCTGAAACTGCACTTTATTCAAAACATTTAAGAGAGTTTTAGCTGTATCCCAGGTAGTTTTATAGGTGCTGGAGATAAAGTGGAGAAAAAATAGAATTTAGATTTTCTTTTAACAGGTTGTTGCCTCTTGTCCATTTTTAAAATCCATTACAAATGACAACACCCTCGTTCACTCTCTCCTCAGCTCATGGGCCACTCCACACAGTAGCACTCCCACTGCAAGGGTCCCTAATATTCCTTGAAATCATTCAGTGAACTGCCACCAAACTGTTTTTCTAAAATGATGAATTTGTCACTATTTCTTTTTCAGAAGTCACTGGTGCAATTTTTAAACAAAACCACTTATAATAATCCTCATTTCTTTTTCTTTAACCATAGACAGTGATCTAAGGACAGTGATTATAAGTAGCTGGCAATGATGATTACTGTCTCATTCATGGAGCCTCACTAAGGAGATCAAGGAATTGTTCTTCTAAGAAGCCAAAGTGTGGCTTAAATTTTTTTTCCATCATGACATTGAAAGCAAGTGCTAGGACTGGTTTAGAGTACCTATCTAGTAAGTACCGATTGTGACTCTTGTCATTATTGATGAAAGTAAAAGAGCCAAAAAGTCTCCCAAGAGAACAATATTTTGGATTTTTCTTTAGTGACTCACTTAAACTTTAGAAAACTGAATAAACAAGATGTTTGTTTTCTTATCTGTAAAATTAAGTAATTGGTTTGTGTCTCTTCCACATTGTAAAGTTATCTGGCTTTATTTTATATGTGCTTTGTGACAACCATAATTAAACTGTATTCACCTGTGTAAACATGTACACATGTGTATATGAAAATATATAATACATGTATGCATGTGTGCACATCCCATTGGTTTTGTTTTTTAATGAGCAATGTACATATTCTAAGCCTTTTGCTATTCTATATTTCCATGAAAGTATTGTACTAAGTCATTGGATTGTCCCGAGTTATTATATAAGGATTGTGAACTTCCAATTGCTTAGAAGCCACTTAAAACTGTAAGATTCCTTCTCCATAACTCTTCTATCAGGTCAAACAGTTGCGCAAAGCACTCAACCTCTTATGCCAACATCTACTTAGAAGGAGGCCAATACATTGCCATATCTCCTTGTCCTCTGTTCTATTAAACACTCTGAAATTCATTCTGAAAGATGCTCCTGAGTGAGATAGAAAATTTACCTAACAGTAGTGGGAATCAGGTGACCAAGTCAGAATTCTAATTCTAGGGCATCATTCCAATTGTCTGGTGATTTTAAAATTTTAGCTTGTAGTGCCTTGGAAAGAACAGCAAAATGACTTTACCAACACCTTATATAGTCTTTAATTACTGATGCTATATTTTCACCTATAGAAAATTTTTTAATCTTACAAATACTTTACAAGTTGGGAAAATTAAAGTGCTATTAATTAAGATCTACTGTTTCCAATTAATTGTTTCTTGCCAACAGTTTTTCATTGTGTACTTTAAATAACTTCTTTAAAACTTTGGGATTTATTATTGCACTTTCCATCAGGCACTTACACTTAGTGCTAATGTCAGCCCATATGATGACATGGGTTAAACCAGATTTTATATATTTACTTTTAGAGAGAGGGAGAAGGAGGAAGAAAGAGAGGAAGAGAGATGTCAATGAGTGGTTGCTTCTCACACGCCTCTCACTGGGGACCCAACCATCAGTCAAGCCATGTACCCTTACTAGGAATCCAACCAGCAACCTTTTGGTTCACAGACCAGCACTCAAACCACTGAGCCACACCAGCAAGGGCTAAATCATATTTAATTTTTATTAGCATTGTATTATTTCACAATGAAGAACATTCAAGTAAATTCAGACAAGAGGTATAATTTTACAGTACTAGCAATTCATCCTCAATGTCATATCTTCTCCTTTCCATATCCTGTGTAATTATAAACCAATCACCTTTACTTAACACTTTAGATAAGTTGAGAGAAAAGTACCAAGAGCTTTGGAGTTCTAAGGACAGTATATTAGTCATCATGAAATTTAACCCTTGAAGGAAAATATTATAACTAAATAAACTTTATTATTTTAACAGATTACACAGGCCTTGAAGGAAAAGGGAGATGAATAAAATTTCCATTTACTAGACCTCAGTTAGACTTTGATTTTCATCATCCAGTTTTATTCCCAGTTAAGTCCAGAGGTTTATGGATTATACTTCAAGGAATTCCTGGGCTCTGTAAGGTTGCTCCAGAGGCTGCCAAGAGACTAGAGGTATGACAATAGAAGTGATGGACAACTGGACTCCCTCTCTGGTTCCAGTACAGCAGCTGTGCTTTTTTGTTTTTAATAAAGTTTTCATCTAGAACAGTTTTAGATTTTCTGGAATTATTCCCATGAAAATACAGAAGGTTTCTGGGTGCCCCACACCGAGTCTCCCCTATTATCAATATTTTTTACATTAATTTGCTACATTTGCCACAATTAATAAACAAACATCGATACATCACTATTAACTACAGTCCAAACATTATTTAGATTTCCTTCATTACATAATATCGTTTTTTCTGTTTCAGGATTTCATTTAGGACACTATATTACATTTAATCATCTTGTCTTCTTAGGTTCCTCTTAGATGTAAGAGTTTTTAATACTTTCCTTGTTTTTGATAACCTTGATATTTTTGAAGAGTTGTCTATTTTGGTTGTGACCAATGTGGCCCATTTGGTTGTATCATCTGCAAAGCAAAATGTCACTGGCTCAATTTCCAACCAGGGCACATGCTTAGGTGGTGGGTCCAGTTACAAGTCAGGGCATATTTAATCAATGTTTTTCTTTCCATGGGTGTGTCTCTCCCTCTTTTTCTCCCTCCATTCCCCTATCTCTAAAAACTAAGAAAATATTTAAAAAACGTAGCTACCTATTTTGTAAACTGTCTCCCAATTAGAATTTATGTAATATTTTTCTCATGATTATCCTGGGCTCATGTGCTTTGGGGAAAAACACCATAGTGTTAAAGTACCACTCTCATGGCATCTCATTGAGGATATACACTAACTCTATGGCTTGTCACTTCTGATGTTGACCTTGGTCACCTGCTTTAAGCAGTATGTTTTCAGGTTTCTCTACTACAAAGTTACTCCATGTTTTGCTTTTCCTTTGCATATTATACATTTGGAAGGCAATCACAGTCTAGAGCTTTCTTTTAAGAAGTAGGTTTACCTCTGAAAGATGGAGTATCTGCAGAAATTTAGAATTTTTTTGCTTGGAATTTTTTTCAATTCTGCATTTATTTATTTACATATTTACATAAAATTTATTTGTATCAGATGGATATTCATCATACTTTTTCAGTTGTAAGTTTGTAATACTGTATTTTCTTGCTCAAATTTTTCCACTTTTGTCTACTGGGAGCTCTTTAATTTCTTATACATTTTGTTAGATGGCTTCAAAACATACATATATCTCACAGTTTACTGAAGTCAATGAAGTTTCTGGCTTTATTAGCATATGTTCGATGAATAATATAAAATTCAATAGTGTATGTGAATTAATTTCTTATTTTATATATTGTTAACATTTGTACTGATCATTTATTAGATGTCAGACAGTTCTGTAGAATTGTTAATATACTTGTTATAAAGTGAGGAAACTCAAGCTTTGAACTAGGCTCTAAATCTAGCTCTAACTCCAAAATGTCATTCTTAACCACTATATGACAACATACCCAATTACCGTATTTTTTGGATCATAAGACCCACTTAGGTTTTAGAGAAGAATAGAAAACAAATTTTGAAGCAAAAAATCTGGCAAAATATTTAATAACATAAATAACATATTATTTCATCAGTGTAAATATAAACAGAACTCAGTAGCAGAATTAACAACCATTATTCTTCCCAAACTTGGGAATGCATCTTATAGTCTCAAAAATATGGTATATATAAATAATCTTCTTCAGACACTAGATTCTCTCTAAAAACACTACCACAAACATAGTTGGGTCATGGTGTCCAGGCTGACAGTGTTGAGGTTCCAAACTCTCTCCACTGTCAGAGCCCGAATGTTGCAGGGATGCTGCCTCCAAACCTGTGAAGATCAGATTTCTGAATGTTTCCTTCTATAAGCTGTATCACATTGTTCCTTGCTAGTTAAATAAAGATTTCAATATTGTAGTTCAAGCTCATCTAAGTTAATGTAAATTTTAAGTGTTGATTAGAAAAGTTACTAATTAAGAAGAAATATCTCCATTAAAATGCATAGAGTCCAAATAAATGACTAATGAGAGTTTCTTTGAAATGCAGCCTATTCACAAGATGAGAGGACTGACTGTACTCTGTCCTGTTCTCTCCTGCTCAGGGAGGAAGAGAACAAGCTGTAATAAATCTTATGGAGAAACTTCCCATGCAGTTTTGAATATGGGAGAAAAAGGAGGAGATAGAAGAAAATATTTTTTCACAACTTGTATCCTCTGTATCCCCTCCCTCCCTCTAGTCTTATTAGCAGGAGTATCAATCTTCCTGAACTTACTGAAAACATATGCCAAAAAACAAGCTTCTTGGGGTTTTCCTTGGAGATTCTGATAACATAGCCTGGGATGGGGTGCCCCAAATTATGCAGTTTATGTAAATCAGCCAAAGCTGATTCAATGGCTCTATTGTCTATTGCTATTTCCAAGTGATGAGGATGAACCAATCTGTTTTACAAGTAACTGTCAAGTAGATGGATAGATGGATATATAAAAAGCTAGCTAACTGAGCAGATGAATAGAGGGATGATAGATTGTTGGTACATAAATAGATTAGGTAGATAGATAGACATAAATGGCTTAAATATACTGTCTGTTTTTACTGATTAAATTTAGATTTGAAAATGCAATAAATAAATAAATAGAACTTTTAAATTTCAATGTAAAAGGAAAAAAGGAAGTCTAGGGAATAATAGAGCTCACTTTTACCCAATTCTGCACTGAGTTTTAAATGAAAAGGAATGGGTGGCTTTTCAGTACATCTCATATGTGACCTATTCATTTGCTTAAAGAACTGGTGTAGATTTGGTTTCATTGAGAAGGTTCTTTCTTATTTTGGGGTCAATTATACCTTCCATTGGCTAAAAGATAACTTCTTAAATAGATTAGTATTTGGGAAAACTATATTTTGACTTTGTTTTGCTTGAATTCTTTTTTTAGAGGATTTTATCTATTTACTTTTAGATAGGGGAGAATAGAGAGAGGAAGAGAGGGGAAGAAACATTGAATGGTTGCCTCTTGTACACCCCCAACTGAGAAACTGGCCCACAACCCAAGCATGTGCCCTGACTAGGAATTAAAACAGTTACCTTTTGGTTCATAGGCTGTTACTCAAGCCACTGAGACCCAACAGCCAGGATGTTTTGCCTGAATTCTTATTGACATATTTTGGGGTCTTAGTTTTAAAGCACACTGGGTCTCTGCCACAAAGCCAAAATCCAAAGAGAGTAAACCAGGAAATGGTAGGAATGTATAATAAAGTAATGACACATGAAGTGAATTCTTTTCAAAACAGCCTAATAGTGAAGGCACAGTACTTGTGTGGTACAAAACTTCTATCCCGATCCCTGAATTTTCTTTTGTCAGTGTGATTTTACTTGTATTTTGAAGTACAATATACACACAGACTAGTTTACAATCTTAAGTATCCACATAAATCTTCCCATGTGAACATGTCTGGGTAACCAGATCCATATCATCAGAAACAGAGCAACACCAATATAGCAGAGTCTTTCCCTCCCTTGTACCCTTTTCCCAACCAGTATCCCCAACAATGAAACTGACAATCTCGATTTCCAACACCAAATATTAGGTTTTCCTTTTTTGAAATTCATATTAATGGAATGATGTGGATGGACTCTTTGACTTTCTGACTTTTTTCATTCAACACTGTAATTGGGAGATTGATCCACATTGCATGTAATTGTACTTTTTCATTTTAATTAATATCTAGTATTCTCTTGTGGAAATATACCAATATATATTTCTTCTTGATGGTCATTTGAAGAGTTTTCAGTTTGGTTTTTACCAAAACTACTATTATAAACATTC
>NW_026521592.1:0-17753 GCF_021234435.1 Artibeus jamaicensis | reverse complement strand
CTTGGAAAGATCGGATTTTGTAATTCTAGCTGTTGTAATGTGTGGACCTGTTATTTTTGTTGTTTACTGTGAAGCACCTACATTGGATATGGGAGTTAAAGAACTATCTCAGTTGTCCTGGTGGTCCCCTTCATAGCCATCAGTGTCTTGTTACTTGTAACTCAGGTTGGATTTTGGTCTCTTGTTCCACACCACTACCAGTCACTTCCCCCACTAACTATAAGCAAATTGATCCCTTCTGGAGCTGATTCCCAGGTGGGTGGCCTTATATACATTCTAGGACCTTGTGGGCCCCTCCAACAGACCCTCATGTGAGACTGGAAGTTTTTCCCACCACCACAACCACACAGGTTTTTACAGTCAGGAATTCTGAAGCTTTTCTTTCTTTTCACTGGAACCCTGAGTTGTATTGTCTGTCTTGCTCCCCACTTGTTTCTCCTGGTTTATCTCCACTTGCATGTGTGACCACCTGGTCCCCCAGCTGCTGCCTCATCTTCCACGTCCTCCTTGCTACACATCATCTCTGCCCCAGCTGCCTGTCTCTACCCTGCCTACCAGAATGGATGAAGATTTCTTCTTTAACTCCATGGTTATCAGACTTCCACACAGTTTAATTTTCTGGCAGTTACAGTTGTCTTTTACTTTTCAATTGGCTATTGTTTTTCTTTTGGTTGTATGAGGAAACAAAGCATATCTACCTATACCTCCACCTTGGCTGGACATCTGGGAAGATGGCACATGCTTAAGAGTCAATGCACAGTATTTTGTTTTCATTCGCTTACACTGGGGTCTAGTGAAGGTAGGGCAGAGCTGACCAGAGCCACATGAGGAAAGTCTGGGTTGGTGGCTCTGGGTACAGAGCTGAAGGGTCAGCTGTCAGGATTCTAGTGCTCAGTTATTTCCCATACTGCAGAATCCGTTGTTCATGGGCTGAGCACTTCCCTCCATTCAGCATCAACCTGAGGGGAAGCAATAGTCCTACCCACAAGAATCCCTTTTGTTTCACACTCTGCAGCATAAGCCTTGCAGAGGAGTACAGGCAGAGGATATTTATGTGACTAAGCCTAATGGGCAGCCAGCAGGTAGAGGTGGAACTCTAGGTTCTTTGAGACTTTAGTTGACCCTCCCCCAGGTCTGGTACTGGTAAAAGCTAATTTGGGTACATCACTTGGCCCTTTCAACACATACCCAGGCCCAGTAGAGGGAGCCCCAAACTGTGGATCACTGATAGAACCACAAAGGTGGTCGAGGACAGTCACTAGCAATGTCTGACATGGGGCTACACAAGGTCTTTGCAGATCTACCTAACACAGAAGCAAACACAAAGAGAGAACCAAAATGGAAAGATAAGAAAACAGTCCCCAAATGAAGAATAAGAGAATTCTCCAGAAGTGATTAATATAATAGAGGCTAGCAATTTATGAGGTATGATGTTCAAGTTAATGATTATAATTATGCTCAACAGCATGAAAAATATAGATGGAAAACATTTAAAAAACCAGTCATAATAAAAGAATCAAATATGTGAAATAAATATACACTGAAAGGAACAAACAGTAGTTTACATGAAGGAGAGGTGCAAATCAATAATTTGGAGGAAAACATAAAAAAAAGCAACCAATTGGAGCAGCAAATAAAAAAAGTTTTAAAAATGAGGATAGTTTAAGGAACATTTGGGACAACATGTAACATAAAAATATCCATGTCATAAGGATGCCAGGAGAGGAGAGAGAGTAAGAGATCAAAAACCTATGTGAGGGAGGGGGGAGACAGGGTGGGAGGGTGGGATGGAAGAAATAGATAAAAAAATGTACTTGAAAAGTAACTAAATAAAATTTATTATAAAAAAAAGAACCTATGTGAAAAAATAATGGTCAAATCTTCCCTAAGCTAGTGAAAAGTACATAAGTCCAGGAATTGGAGATTGTTCTAAATTAGATGGATCCAAAGAGATCTAACAAGATACATCATAATTAAAATGGCAAAGGTTAAAGACAAAGAGGGATTTTTAAAAGCCCATAGACAAAGGCAGTTAGTTGCCTATTAGGGGGCTTCCATAAGACTGTCACCTGATTCCTCAATAACATTTTAGGCTAGAGAGATTGGCATGAAATAATCAAGGACCAACAATGCAGGCTACTTTACAACCGAGGCTATCATTTAAAATTGAAGGAGAAATATAGAGTTTCCCAGAAAACAAAAGCTAAAGAACTTTGCTACCACCAAACCAGTACTACAGGAAATTCTAAGTGGCTTGCTTTAAGAAGATTGAGGAGAAGGTGAAGAAGAAGAAAGAGAAGGGAGAAGACGGAGAAGAAAGAAAAAGAAAGAAGTGGAGGAGGAGGAAGAGGAGGGGAAGGAGAAGAAGAAGAAGAAGAAGCACAATAGCAATGATGACAACACAAAGGATTATAGTATAAAACTAAAATTACAATAAATACATACCTATAGATAATCACTTTATGTAAATGGCTTAAATATTCCAATGCAAAAGATATAGGGGTAGACTTCCAGCCAAGATGGAGGTGTACGTGGCAACACTATACCTCCTCACACAACCAAATTTAAAGAAAACGAAGATTTAGGAAGAAAATAAAACAGAAAGAAAATTGAAGTTTGACAACAACGAACCATTCATCCAGACCAGTAAGAGGGGTGGAGTCGGCAGCCAGTGAAGACGGGTCCTGGCAGGAAGGGGCAGTGGTTAGCAGAACTGGGTGTGGGGAGGAAACAAGCAAAGCCAGTGAGATGCACAAGGCTGTTGGCTGACCATGGACACACATTCATGAGCAAATAAAACAGAGAAAAAAAAAGGCAGTGAAACAGTCTGCACAACCCAGGGCCCCAGTAATCGGAAATAAAGACAGAAGTACCTATTGGAAGAACTTGAGGGCTTGAGGTACCAGGAGAGGCTCCCAGCCTCACAAGAGAGTTCACTGGAGAGACCCACAGGGTCTTACAATGTACACTAGTCCACCCACCTGAAAATCAGAGCGAGAAGGGCCCAATTTGCTTGTGGGAAGTGGCAGAGGGGACCAAAATCTAGGATAGAGCTGAGCAAGCACCACTGCTCCCTCTCTGATCCCGCCCCTACATATAGTATCACAACCAGCAACTGGGTTGATCCGCCCACGTGAACACCTAAGCCTCTGCCTCTCACACCTAACAGGAGCTACCAGACCAAAACATTATGGCTCAAACAGAACAGATCAAAGCCCCAGATCCAATACTTTTAAGTGACCAAGAGATAGCCAATCTATCAGATGCACAGTTCAAAACACTGGTGTTCTGGATGCTTACAGAACTGGTTGTTTTTGATGGCAAATTAGGTGAAAAGATGAAGGCTACACTAAGGGAAATGATGGGAAATGCACAGGGAACAAGTAGTGATAGAAACAAAACTGGGACTCAAATCAATGGAGTGGACCAGAAGGAAGAAAAAAATGACCAAACAGAAAAGAATGAAAAAAACAAGAATTCAAAAAAATGAGATGACTTCCGCCAAGATGGAGGTGTAGGTAGAAACACTTTGCCTCCTAGCACAACCAAATCTAAAAACAATAAAGTTTTAACAATAATAAACGCAGCAAAACCACAGAAAATCAAACAAAACGGAGTCCGAAAATAACGAACCGCTCAGCTAAACCTATGAGAGGGGCAGAGCCAGCAGCAGAGCGGGTGGGGCAAAAAAAATCCCCCAACCTGGGCAGTGCACAGGCAGAAGAGGATGCTGATCCCAGGTGCAGGGTAGCTACCAGTGGAAACCAGGGAAGGCCCAGGGCAGCTGGCTGACTGTGGTCGAGCATTTGCTCGCAAATAAAAAGGTGGGGGGGCAAGCTGTGAGGCTGACCAAACAGGAGGGAGAGGAGAGGACTGCCATCGCTTCCTCTCTGACCCCGCATAACAAACCAGCAACCTGGGTGGCCCTACCCTGGTGAACATCTAAGGTGCCTTTCCTCAAATGTAACAGGCGCAAACAGATCAAAACATGGCTCAAGAAGAACTCAGAGCCCCAGAGCTGATAAATCTAAGCAATCAAGAAATTGCCAACCTATCAGAGACACAATTCAACACACTGGTGATCAGGATGCTCACAGAACTGGTTGATTTTGGCCACAAATTAGAGGAACATATGAAGACTAAACTAATTAAAATGAAGGGAAATGCACAGGAAACCAATAGTGATGGAAAGGAAACTGGGACTCAAATCAAGAAAGTGGACCAGAAGGAAGGAAAAAATGACCAAACAGAAAAGGATGAAGAAACAAGAATTCAAAAAAATGAGGAGAGGCTAAGGAACCTCCAGAACATCTTTAAACACTCCAACATCCGAATTATAGGGGTACCAGAAGGGGAAGAGGAACAGTCACAAGCGGAAACCTTATTTGACCAAATAATAAAGGAGAATTTCCCCATTCTGGCAAAGGAAATAGATTTCTAGGAAATCCAGGAAGCTCAGAGAGTCCCAAAGAAGTTGGACCCAAGAAGGAACACACCAAGGCACATCGTAATTACATTAGCCAAGATTAAAATGAAGGAGAGAATCCTAGAAGCAGCAAGAGATAAGGGGACACTCGCCTACAAAGGAGTTCCCATCAGACTGTCATCAGATTTCTCAAAAGAAAACTTACAGGCAAGAAGGGGCTGGAAAGAAGTATTCCAAGTCATGAAAACTAAAGACCTACAACCAAGATTGCTCTATCCAGCAAAGCTTTCATTTAGAATGAAAGGACAGATAAAGTGCTTCTCACATAAGATCAAATTCAAGGAGTTCATCATCACCAAGCCCTTATTATATGAAATGTTAAAGGGACTTATTTAAGAAAAAGAAGATAAAAATATGAACAATGAAAGGACAGAAAACTCACAGTTATTAACAACCACACCTAAAACAAAAGCAAACTAAAAGGACAGCTAGATCAGGAGTGAACCATAAAAATGAAGATCTCATGGAGGGTTAGCAACAGGGGAGAGGGAGAGGGAGAAGGGGAGAGAAGGTACAAAAAATAAGTAGCATAGACCTTAGATAGAAAATAGATGGGGGAGGGTAAGAATAGTAGGGGAAATATAGAATCTAAAGAACTTGAGACACATGGTCATGAAGTAAAGGGGGGATGGTGGTGGAGGGGTGTGCAGGATAGAGGGGAATGAAGGGAGGAATAGAAAAAAATGTAATGGCATAATCAATAAAATTTAAAAAATATTTTTTAAAAAAGAAAAAAATGAGGAGATGCTTAGGAACCTCCAAGACATCTTTAAATGTTCCAACATCCAAGTTATAAGGGTATCAGAAGGGGAAGAAGAAGAGCAACAAATTGAAAACTTATATGAACAAATAATAAAGAAGAACCTCCCCAATCTGGCAAAGGAAATGGACTTCCAGAAAGTCCAGGGAGCTCAGAGAGTCCCAAAGAAAGTGGACCCAAGGAGGAACACACCAAGGCACATCATCATTACATTACCTAACATTAAAATTAGAGAGAAAATTCTGGAAGCAGCAAGAGCTAAGGGGAAAGTCACCTACAAAGGAGTTCCCATCAGACTGTCAGCTGATTTCTCAAAAGAGACCTTACAGGCAAGAAGGGGCTGGAAAGAAGTATTCAAAGTCATGAAATCCAAAGACATACATCCAAAATTGCTTTATCCAGCAAAGCTTTCATTTAGAATGGAAGAGAATATAAAGTGCTTCTCAGATAAGGTCAAGTTCAAAGAGTTCATCATCACCAACCCCTTATTATATGAAATGTTAAAGGGTCTTATCTAAGAAAAAGAAGATAAAAAATATGAACAGTAAAAGGACAGCAAACTCAGTTATTAACGACCACACCTAAAGCAAAAGCAAACTAAGAGGACAGCTAGATCAGGAGCAGAACCATAGAAATGAAGATCACATGGAGGGTTAGCAACAGGGGAATGGGAGGAGGGGAAGGGGGAGAAGATACAGAGAATAAGTAGCATAGACGGTGGGGAGAAGATAGACAGGAGGAGGGCAAGAGTAGTGTGGGAAATGTAGAAGGTAAAGAACTTATGACACATGGACATGAACTACAAGGAGGAAATGTGGGGGGAGGGGTGTCCAGGGGGGAGGGGGATGAAGGAGAAAAATGGGACAACTGAAAGACATAATTGATAAAATATATTTTAAAAAAGATATAGTGTACATCTACCCTACGGGTACATGGAAAAGAAAATAACATCCATGCACATGTTGTCTTTAAGAAGCCCACCTTACAAGAAAAGATACACACAGACTACAAGTAAAGGAATGAAATAAAATTTTTCATGGAAAAATGCTGGGTTAGTAATACTGAAATGTGACAGAATAGGCTGTAAAACCAAGGCTATAGTAAGAGACAAAGAAGGACACTACCTAATGACAAAGGGAACAATGCAAAAGGAGGATATAACCTTAGCAAACATCCAACACAGGAGCACCCAACATAGGAGCATCTAAACAAGTAAAGCATATCTTGAGTTACATAAAAGGAGAGATTGAGAAAAATAAATTTATACTAGACGTTTCAAAAAACACACTGACTTCAATGAATACATCTTCTAGGCAGAAGACCAACAAGGAAATGGCAGCTTTAAATAACATACTAGATCTAAAGGATTTAATGAATATTTTCAAAGCATTTCATCTCAAAGCCACAGAATATATATTCTTCTCAAGCTCACTTGCAAAGTTTTCTAGGGTAGACCACATGTTATGACACAAAACAAGTCTCAATAAATTTAACAACATGGAAATCACATCAAGTATCTTCTCTGACCACAATCCTATGATACTGGAATCAATCACAAGAAGAAAACTGAAAAAATACAGAGACAGAGAAGCTAGACAACATGTTATTAAACAATAAATGGGTTAATGATAAGATCAAAGAAGAAATCAAAAGATACTGTGAAAGAAATTAGTATAAGTACACAACAACCCAAAACGTGTAGGACTGCGAAAGCAGTCCTGAGAGAAAAATGCATAGCAATACAGGCCTATCTCAAGAAACAAGAAAAAGCTCAAGTAAACAGCCTAACTTTACACTTAAAGAACTAGAAAAAAGAACAAAGTCCAAACTGAGTAGAACAAATGAAAGAATTAAGATCAAAATAAAAATACATGAAAGAGTCTAACAACAATACAAAAGGTCAGTGAATCCCAGAGCTGTTTCTTTGAAAAGATAAACAAGATTGACAACATTTAACCAGACTCATCAAGAAAAAAAAAAGGAAGGACCCAAATAAATATATTCAGAAAAGAAAAACAACCTCATTCACAATTACTTCAAAAAGAATAAAATACCTAGGAATCAATTTAACCAATAATTAAAAGATTCTGTACTCAGAAACTTATAAGATACTGAAGAAAAAAATTAAAGAAGATACAAATAAGTGGAAGCATTAATATCATTAAAATGTCCATATTACCCAAAGCAATCTATACTGTCAATGCAATTTCTATCAAAATACCAAAGATGTATTTCACAAAACTGGACCACACATTTTAAAAAATATGTGGAACCACAAGAGGCCTCAGATAGCAACAGTGATCTAGAGAGAAAACAAAGTTGGAGGAATCATGCTGCTTAATTTCAAACTATACCATAAGACCGTGATAATAGAAACATCATGGTACTGGTAAGAAAAAAAAATACAGATCAGTGTAACAGAACAGAGAGCCCAGAAATAAACCCACACCTTTCTAGTCAATTAATATTTGACAGAAGAAGCAAGTGCATACAATGGGCTAATGACAGTTTATTCAATAAAATGGTGGTAGGAAAATTGAACAGATGCATGCAGAAAAATTAAACTAGACTACATTTTTATGCCACACACAAGAATACATTCAAAATGGGTTAAAGATTTAAATGCTAGACCTGAAACCATAATCCTAGAAGAAAACATAAGCAGCCAAATCTCAGACATTACTCAGAGCAATATTTTTTCTTCTCTACCTCCTCAAGCAAGGAAAACAGAAGAATAAATAAACAAATGGTACTAGATCAAACTAAAAATGTTTGCAGAGCCAAGGAAACCATCAACAAAATAATAACACAACCTACTGAATGAAAGAACATGTTGCTGATATATCTAATGGGAGGTTAATATCCAAAATTTATAAAGAACTTATAAAATTCAACATCACAAAAAACAAACAATTCTATTAACATATGGGCAAGAGACCTGAGTAGACACTTTTCTAAAGAGGACATACAGTTGGCCAACAGACATATGAAAAGATGTTCAATGTCACTAGTCATCAGAGAAATGAAAATTGAAACCATATGAGATACCCCCTCACACCTGTCAGAATGGCAACCATCAATAGCAAAGAACAACTGCTGGTGAAGACGTGGAGAAAGGGGAATCACAGTGCACTGTTGGTAGAAATGCAGATTATGCAGTCACTGTAGAAAACAGTATGGTTACAAAATTAAAGATCAAACTTCCTTATGACCTGGAGATTCCATTTCTGGGAATTCATCTAAAGATATGCAAAACATTAATTTGAAAAAAATACATGCACCACTGTATTGTTTGCAATATTATTTACAAATAGCACCCCAAGTGATCATCAGTAGATGAGTAGATATAACAGTTATGGTACATTGGCCTCATAGACTAGTACTTAGCTATAAAAAAGAAGCAAATTTTCCTCTTTGAGACAGCATGGTTTTAACTAGAGAACATTATGGTAAGGGAAATATGCCAGTCACAGGAGGAGAAGTACCATATACTTTTTCTCATACATGCATTCTAATATACAAACTGAACTAACTAGCAACATAGACACAGACTCATACACAGAGAGAAGGCTGAGAGCTCTGTGGGGTGGGGAGTGATTCAGAGTTTGGGAGGATCGAGCACAAAAAAATAAACAATTCATAGACGTGGACAACAGTGTGGTAATTGCAGGGCAGGGGGCTGTGTAAGTTGAGGAGGGTGTAGAGAAATAAATACTTATGGAAATAAAATTAAAAATGAATTTAAAAGACATTTGCCCCACACTTGCAGCTAAGAGTGGCAAAAAATAATGGAGTTATAATACAAGGTAACCCCTCTCGGAGGACACTGTTTTTAAATAATTAATCAACTACTTAAAAAAATGTACATTTAACTGGCCAAGAAGGAGGTATAGGTGGAAATACTGTGTCTCCCCACACAAACAAATTTAAGGACAACAAAGATTTAGGAAAAAAAAAAACACAACCAGAACAGACAGAAAATTGAACTGTATGGAAGTCCAACAACAAACCACATCCAGACTGCTAAGAGGGGCAGAGTTGGCAGCTGGCAGAGAATGGTCAAGGCAGGAAAAAGTGGTGGCTGGCAACACTGGCGTGCAGGCAGCGTGGGGCTAGCAGATGCGGGGCACAGGTGGCTGACCTTCAACACACATTCATATGCAGATAAACCAGGGAAAAATGGGCAGTGAGACAGACCACACAACCCAGGGCCCCAGCAATGGGAAATAAAGGCTAAAAGCACTGATTGAAAAAACTTGCGGAGGGGTTGAAGTGCCAGGAGAGACTCCCAGGCTTATAGGAGAGTTCTTGGAGAGATTCACAGGGTCCTAGAACTTACTCTATCAAAAGTCATAGAAAACATATACTGTGAAGTACTTAAAAGTAAATGTATAAATAATTTGGTTATAAAATGTATAAATAATGTTAGCTGAGTAACTTGAAGTACTAATAAATTTTTATGACTATTGAGAATCTTTTTTGTTTGTTTCTGTCTCTACTTTTATTTTTTTTATTTTTTAGCTTATTATTTTTTTTACTTTATTGATTATGCCAGGACAATTGTACTATTCCCCCCTTCATTCCCCTCCACCCTGCACACTCCCTCCCCCACCATTCTCCCCCTTTAGCTCATGAACATGTGTCTCAAGTTCTTTAGATTCTATATTTCCATACTATTCTTGCCCTCCCCCTATCTATTTTCTACCTACCGTCTATGCTACTTATTTTCTGTACCTTCTCCCCTCTTCTCTTTTTCCCACTCCCCTGTTGCTAACCCTCCATGTGATCTTCATTTCTATGTTTCTGCTCCTGATCTAGCTGTACTCTTAATTTGCTTTTGTTTTAGGTGTGGTTGTTAATAACTGTGAGTTTGCTGTCCTTTCACTGTTCATCTTTCTTATCTTCTTTTTCTTAGATAAGTCCCTTTAACATTTCATATAATAAGGGCTTGGTGATGATGAACTCCTTGAATTTGATCTTATCTGAGAAGCACTTTATCTGTCCTTCCATTCTAAATGAAAATGTTGCTGGATATAGCCATCTTGGTTGTAGGTCTTTGGATTTCATGACTTGGAATACTTCTTTCCAGGCCCTTCTTGCCTGTAAGGTCTCTTTGGAGAAATCCACTGACAGTCTGATGGGAACTCCTTTGTAGGTGACTGTCTCCTTATCTCTTGCTGCTTCTAGGATTCTCTCCTTCATTTTAATCTTAGCTAATGTAATGATGATATGCCTTGGTGTGTTCCTTCTTGGGTCCAACTTCTTTGGGACTCTCTGAGCTTCCTGGATTTCCTAGAAATCTATTTCCTTTGCCAGAATGGAGAAGTTCTCTTTTATTATTTATTCAAATAAGGTTTCCACTAGTGGCTGTTCCTCTTCCCCTTCTGGTACCCCTATAATTTGGATGTTGAACCGTTTAAAGATGTCCTAAAGGTTCTTAAGCCTCTCCTCATTTTTTTGAATTCTTGTTTCTTCATCCTTTTCTGTTTGGTCATTTTTTCCTTTCTTCTAGTCTGCTCCCTTGATATGAGTCCCAGTTTCCTTTCCATTACTATTGGTTTCCTGTGCATTTCCCTTCACTTCAATTAGTTTCACCTTCATATGTTCCTGTAATTTGTGACTAAAATCAACCAGTTCTGTGAGGATCCTGACCACCAGTGTTTTGAACTGTGCATCTGAAAGTTTGGCAATTTCTTGATCACTTAGATTTATCAGCTCTGGATCTCTGAGTTCTTCTTGAGCCATGTTTTGATCTGTCTGCAACTGTTACATATGAGGAAAGGTGCGTTAGGTGTTCACCAGGGCCGGGCCACCCAGGTTGCTGTTTTGTGACAGTGTATGTGGGGGTGGGGTCAGAGAGGGAGCAATGGCAGTCCTCTTTGTTCACCCAGTCCGCCTCACCACTCACCTCTCACCTGCTTATCGGAGTACAAAAGTGCAAGCCCGCCACCCTGCGCCGGATGCCTGTGCAATCTGTCTCACCTCTCACCTCTTCACTGGTTTATCTGCTTGCAAATGTGGGATGGACTGCAGACAGCCAGCTGCACCTTTTCCCTGCGCTCCGCCCCGTAGCTAGCCCTCACCTGGGATACGCTCTTGGCTGCCTGTGCAGTGCTTGGGTCTGGGGATCTTTTTTGCCCTACCTGATTCTCTGGTGGCTTTGCCCCTGTCACCAGTTTAGCTGAGCGGCTCCTTGTTTTCAGACTCCGTATTCCATTTTCTGTGTAGTTTTATTATGTTTATTGTTGTTAAAACTTTATTATTTTTAGATTTGGTTGTGCGAGGATGCAAAGTATTCCCACCTACACCTCCATCTTGGCAGAAGTCCTTATTAAGGATCATCACCAGTCCTCTAGTTTAAAGGGAAGACCATTCCTCAACAATATGAATGGGCACCCCGACAACACTGGAAGCCAAACCCAAAGTTTACTTGCCTTCAGTACAGCGTTTAAACAACTACTCATTTGAGATCCCAAGAATTTGAGGTCCTAGGGCATAAAAGAGACGTGCTTATTACAGCAGGAGTTTTCTGCCATAACCAAAGCCTTTGTGAAATCTCAGTAGAGATCTGATGGTGAGATTCACAAAAATAAAGATCACGTGGATAGTTATCAGTGGAAAGGAGGAGGGGGAAGAATAAGGGAAAAGGTACAGGGAATAAGAAGCATAAATGGTAGGTACAAAATAGACAGGAGGAGATTAAGAATACTATGGGAAATGGAGAAGCCAAAGAACTTATATGTACGACCCATGGACATGAACTAAGGCGGGGGAACAATGGTGGGAGGGGTTACAGGGCAGAGAGAAATAAAGGGGAAAAATGGGACAACTGTATAGCATAATCAATAAAATGTATTAAAATTTTAAATCTCCTAGTGAACATGATTATTACCATCATAGCTGCCTGCCAAAATGATCAGAGAGAAAATGTACACTGCATGTAAAATAACAACCAGAAATTCTGTATATATAATAAAATCCAGACAGTTTCTACCACTTCTATATGAACACTGTTCATAGTTAAAAAATGCAAAGAATTCTGTTATCATATATTATAGGCTGTATTCTTATGAGAGAAAAAAATCTATATACTTTAAACTGATAAATGATCAAATATTTACTTTCTACCTTCACCACCTCCTCTTGTCACAGGAGTCTGCCTATGTGGCCTTTCTCCTGTAGGGAGCTCCTAGCCCCAAGTTCTCAGCAAGAGAGAAGGGAAGAGTGACGGAGGGACTTTTTAATACCAGATTATTGTTTTCATACAGTATCAGTGGGGAAAGCAGAAGGATTTACCCCCTATCCATCTATCAATTAAGATATAGATAGATAGGCCCTGGCTGGTGTAGCTCGGTGGATTGAGCATGGGCCTGCGAACCAAAAGATCTCGGTTCAATTCCTCGTCAGGGTACAAGCCTGGGTTGCAGGCCAGTTCCCAGCAAGGGATGCACCAGAAGCAACCATACATTGATATTCCTCTCCTTCTCTCCTTCCCTTCCCTTCTAAAGATAAATAAATAAAATTTTTAAAAAAGATATAGATAGATAGATGATAGATAGAGAGATGATAGATAGAAAAATGGGTATCAATATAAAATGAGTTTTCCATGTATCAAATTGGTTATGGTGGTGAGTGGTTCCCCAAATTTTCTGCATGTTAGAACAACCTTGGGTGCTTTGAACATTACTAACGTGATGCCCATTTCCATACAAACAAAAGCAGAATTTCTAGTGTTTGGGCCAAATTTTAACATTTGTGAGTGTTTCCTAGGTGATTCCAATATGTAGTAGAGTGTGGGAAACACTAAGGTCCAGATGAGCAGAACGTGGTTATCACTTTACTTGAGATGCATTATTTACAGAAAAATTGGGGGAATGGTTTAGCCAGTCAAGCATCAGGTATTCTGATGCTGTCTAAACTAAATATGAACTCTCTGTGACTTTAAAACCTACTAATAAGTTTAATCAAATTTGTGCAAATAAGTAAAATTTTAGAGACTACTTCCAAAGCATTATTACTATGCAAAAGAGTGGCACCACCTTGTTTCCATGTCATTAATTGGTACAAATGAATTCAGTTATACTCTTTTGTCCACCTTCACTGGGCCTTATTTTTTCATCTTATCTAGCCCAAACAAGTGACCTATTGGCCAGTGGAGGAATTAGTTTATTTAATATTTCTTTCTAAGAAACAACTTTCTGTGATAAGTGGAGGTAAGAAGCCTATACTATCAATGTCTTGCTCTCCCTTTCCCCCTCATATTCCATTGTTTCTTTTCTACATTTCAATCTTATTTATGAGTGACCAATGTCTCTTTAAAGTCTATTTGGATTTTCCCCATATTTCTGCTTTCTGGAAAAACAATAGCACTACTAAGTTTCAACATTATTATTTCTTCTTTTTACCTTATTATCTACAAATTTGCTACTAATACTATATTAGTGCTTTAATAGTATCTATAATTTTGTACACACCACAATTTACCAGGAAAAATGTTACATGATTTTCATATACTAAATTATAATTGTTCATAATTTCATATGATTCATGTTATCATTGCTCATTATAGATGACATTAATAAACTCAAATGTCCTTGGAACATGCTAATCTGGGTTTTCAATCAGTATATCAGCATATCAATCATGAAAAAACTGCATAGGAAAAATTTTGGTCTTATACTTGAATATCAAAAACAACTTTCTACACTGCCTACAATTAAATTCTGCATCAATCTCAAATATAATCTTTCTAAAAATAATTTTAAGATATATTACTCAGTAATTTTATTTAATCACTTATTTAAATCTGAAGCTACACTGTTTTTCACAATCATTCAGTAATTACATATTAAAATTTCACAATCTTGTCACTTAGGTAAATATTTATATAACAAGTTGTTACTATGAAAAAAAGAAAGTCTAAATTCCAGACTACTCATATATACACAAACTTTTTAACCATGTCCAAATCAGCTGCTAGCTGAAAAACAGAAAATGACAAGTGTTGACAGTATGTGTATGTAAAGAAAACCTATTTACTGTGGTGGGAATATAAAATAAGATAGACTCTATGGAAAACTGAATGGAGGTGCTCCAAAATATTAAAAATAGAATTGCCATATGATCTGGCATTTCCACCTATGTGAGCTTATATCCAAAAGAATTGAAAGCAGAATGTTGAAGAAATATTTGCACACTCATGTCCCTTGAAAGAGTATTTATAACAGCCAAGAGGAGAAAATAACCCAAATCTCTTAACAGATGAATAGACAAAGGCAAAAGGGGTAGGTATATGTATAAGAACACTTCTCTGCCTTAAGAAAGAAGGAAATCATGTCATTTGCCATGACATAAAGAACCATCAGGAGATAATACTAAGTGAAATGAACATGTCACAAACAAGTCAGTAGTAAATTAGACTATGATTCCTCAAAGTATACACCTACCATCACCCCAATATTAAGCAAATACAATGAGGGAAAATATTCTGCTCAAATAAATATTCAAATAATCTAAAAAATAAAGAAGCCAAACTATCCTACTTAAACATGAAAAGCATGATGGTGGGCTTTTTTTATACCCAATTAGAAATTATTTTGATTTGTTTTAACTTGAAGCACTTAAATTCCAATCTTCTAAGTGTAGCTTTTAGGAAATGCTGGGTACTTTGAGCTGTGTGTTCAATATTATTGGCTTTTAATATCAAAGCAGCTACACTCAATCTCAAACACTTCTACTGGCAGGCTGTCCAAAGTTCAGCCTCATTAAGCATCAATAGATGAGGGGTACAATTATGAAATACACTTATCACAACTGGATTCTAAGTGTCCTATGCTTGAGCAGAGCTCAGGTTTAGTTACCTCAAGATCTTTTTTAAAAAAAACTAAATTGACTTGAGAACTATAATGCTATACTCATAATGTCAGAATTTCTATACTTAAGTATTTTAAAGTTATTATAACAATAGAAGTATTATATAATTTGTTATATCAATACCAAACTACAGGAGAAAGATCTGAAAACCTCAATTTTTGTAATAAGTTTCACATTGTTGGCTATTTCTCATTCAATAAATTGCGGAGAAAAGAGTAGACTTATATTGTGATAATAATATTTCTCTTAGAAAAAAAACAATAAAATTGTCAGGCTAAGTCTGAACAGAACTGTTTTCAATTTTCTCCTATCCAATGACTACTACTGACATCATGTACATAAAGATGGAACTTCTTTATTTAAACCACAAAAATCTCACAAATTGCTTAAGAACAAATATATACCTATACTGATAGCTTTTCTCTCAATGCATTCTGTAACATAACTTTGTGACAGATAAGCTTCAAACTTTAATCACCAACACATTTTCTTTATGGTAAAATCTCATATACCTTCATCATATCTGAAATAAATTCTCACTTCAGCTTTTCTTATCTGCAATAAATTATGATCTTAAAATTCTCTTTTGAAATATAATGCTTGATTGTAACACTTCAAATTTGAAATTATGCTGGAGATAGAGTTTGCTCAGTACAGAATAGATGAACTATTATTTGATAAATTAAGGAATAATCTATTTTAGACACTTAGTTCAAATTTTGTAGTTATTAAAATGTTGAGAGCTAGCCAAGTAAGGTCAGCAATTTAGATAGCAAAAGGAGGTCACTCACTTGTTATCCACCCACAGCAACAATAATTTGGCAGCCATCAAAGAACAAAAGTTTTGGGGTTTTGGGGGGGTTGCAAGTTTTGGCCATTACGAAGTCTGTGAAACCGGGATGGAGCCCAAGAATGAGCAAGGCCATTTTTAAAAGGCAGGCCTGCACCAAGACTGACCAACCATGATCCTAACAACAGACCCCATAGGCCAGTAGATGTGATTAGAGCCCTGACTGGCCCTGGTTCTGACTCCAGCATCATTCACCAAGGCACCTCAGAGGAACCACACCCGCCCATGCCTTGGGCAACAACCTGCTGACTTTGGTCTCTAAAGGGAATCCAGAAGCAGCCCTATAACTTATCTCCAAACCTCTCTGCTGTGGTCTAAGAACACTCCTGCCAGTACAGGAATCCAATGGGAAACATGCCCATTTGTACCCTTGGAGGCAGGTTCAATGACCTCATTATGACTGCAGGCCCTAAAGCAACCCTTTGATTCTGGTCCACCTCTTCCTAGTCACAGTCCAGGAGCTGTCCTGCCTTCCAAGAGATCCAGCCAAAAGACATCTATCATGCTCCCAGAGGCAGGCCTGCAGACCTGGGGCCTGTCTCTAGACCTCAAGCAATGCTATGACTTGACTCTAGCCACTCAGCTGTGCTCCAGGACTAGTCCTGCCTGCCCAAGGACCCACCAGTGACCCAGTGGGAGTCCTCTCAGGGACCTGGGGAAAGACATGCCCATGCAACACCTGACAACCAGTCTGGAGAACCAGCTGTGATATGTTTTAAAACTGTAACATCTTGGACAATATGATATTAGAGCAACTACAGGCAGATTAAGCAATAGAACAAAATGCAGGATACAGAAAAATACTTACGCACGTATACATATTTTCTATCTGATGGAGCTGGTTAAAGACATCATAGGGGGAAGTCTACACATTTCATTGAAACAATTGCTTACCTATGTAGAAAGGAAAAATAACCTGGCCTCTTGCCTCACAGCATGCATAAGAATCATTCCCCAAGGTACTAAAGATAAAATGAGATGTGCAAAACTACTGACCATTTAAAAATACATTATAGAACAACATTTTCATAATCTCAACATAAGAAAAAACTTTCAAAACAAGACAGTCACAGCACTAATTATTAAAAAATGATATATTTAAGCATATTAAGATACAGAACTTCTACTTATTAAAGACACCATGAAAAGAGTGAATAGATGAGGCATAAAGGAGAACAGAAACTTGCAATGGGATTTATCACTCAGAAGTAGCTTCCTAATTGAAAGGTAGAATGGCTCACTGATCACTCACTTACAACAACCCCTGGGAGGCAAGAGCCTGAAAAGAAGGGGTATATGATGCTATGTGCCCATAGGCAGAATAAATGGATATAGGAATCAAGGCATAGAAGCATAATTACATTATTACACGTATAGAATGTTTGCTTCCCAACTGGAAATTTATCTTAATCCTCAGTGGGAAATGCTTCCATCAGGGACATTATAATGGTTCCATAGAACTGGAAGGTGAAACTACCATCTTGCCATTTTGAGTGTTGTATGTCACTGAACTAACAGGAAAAAAAAGTTTATCTAGGTATCTAGATTAATCTAGGTATCTAGCATTGTGGTTTTAAATTGCATTTCTCTGATGATTAGTGATGTTGAACATATTTTCATATGTCTCAGCCATTTGCATGTCCTCTTTAGGAAAATGTCTAATCAGGTCCATTTCCAGTCTATTATTATTTGGATTGTTTAATATTTGCTGTTGAATTCTATGAGTTCTTCATACATTGTGGATATTAACCCCTTATCAGATACGTACTTGGTGAATATATACT